>NC_132990.1:43332500-43632500 GCF_048564905.1 Vicugna pacos
AGGAAAAGAGAGACAAAGGTGGAAAAGAGAGACAAAGGTGGAAAAGAACTGTTATCAACCAAACGATGCCAAAAGAAAGAAAACTTTAAAAGAGCGTGCTACATGTCAATTTCCTGCTTCATGGTTTTTTTAACCCAGAAAAAATGGACTTTGTCTGTAGCAGTCAGGAATCAGATCTGAGCTGGAGCTACACTGCTGTATGGCTCTGTGAGGCACTTTTAAACTTCCTAGTTCCTTATCTGAAAATGAGGACAGGGGTGGTTATCTCAAAGGGATGCTATGGGGACTACATGAAATCTGGTACAGAGACAGTGTTAACAAGGCAAATGGTTAGTAAGTCGGTTCTTATCCTCACTTACGCTACCGGATGAGTAACAGATCCTGACTTCAGTCACTGTCAGCATAACATTTTGTTTTCAAAGCCATCTACCATGAATACCAACCATGGAAACCATTCTCTTGACCAAGAACTTGATAGTCTTTCTGACAGTACAGGAAGACCATTAGAGCCACAGTAATTCTAGATTTTGCATCAGACCCTGAGAAATCTCGGTCCACTGGCAGTTTGAAAAATAAACCCATGATATGCACAACCGTAAGTCACAGATACAGACATGGTGAGTATACTCCAGAACAGCGTACAGTGGCTACACCTGAGTGCCCTATTATTCTATTAAATTTCAATTTAGGATCTTTGTAAAATTATGGCCAGAAAACGACAGCACTGTTTCATTAGAAAAAGCAATTACCTTATATCCAGCCTGTCCCATTTCTAAGAATCTTTCCATTATTACATAAACTACCTAAGTGAATTCTGGAGCGCCTCCAGGCAAGAGGACAGAGCTTGCTGCGATCTGTTGATATGATAAGGACAAGTCATTGCTACAGGAAAAACTGACTAAGGGATTTAAACTATTTTTGAACCTCAATTGGAAGAATCTCGTTCTGATCCATATGAAATACTGGCTTTATATTTGGGTTGCAAGATAAAATCAGAAAGAGATTCTTACATCCTTTATATTTTTATGACTAAAATGTAGACCCGTACATACGTAGTACAGAGGTTGTTGACTTCGATTCTGGAGACGTATTCAGTTTGGGATTTTTTTTTTTAAATCACTCATAGCCCAGGGACTGCTTTTTAGATTATTTAAAGATGCAATGGCTGTAGAATACTGTCTCATGAGAAAAAAGAACTGATCAATTTCGAGGTTACATGGAATGAAACGGAAAGACCTCACTCACTTCTTAAGAAGAAACTACAGGTCACATCAATTTCAAAATCAGATTTCTGGAAACACTCACTACGGAAATTATCAAGAAACATTCAAAAGCAATGCAAATAGGGAAGATTCATCATGTGGCCAGACTAAACACTGCTTAAGTGTCAGTGACATGCAGGTTGGGGGAGTTAATCTGTCCAGTCACTGTTTCAGGTGTCACTTGTTCATGCTTACTCTTTCTTTTTAAGTGGCCCCTAAAGCCAGACACAAAGCAGCAAGATGTGAAAACGTCCTCATTTCTCCGCCCTGGACAGCTCTACTCATTCATGAACAAATGTCTGAATGCCTTTTAAGGAGATGAGGCCAAGGCAAGCACTCCCTTCTCTCTACAGTAGACCAGTACAATCACACAATGCCAGATCTGCTGGAGAGGTGCACAGAATGCAATCTCTGTGGACAAAGGTGCAGATGGTACCATTTATAGGCTGGCATGGTACGCATGATAAGGGTATTGATTCTACTTTTCTACTGAGTACATACAATTACAACACGTAAGCTTTGCTCAATGTTTTGTGTCGGATACAAAAGTTTAGTTTAACTGGAAAAAAAACAAACAACCCTAATTTTCAAACAACAAATAACCAGTCTTTTGGGGAAATGGGCACCTCAAAACTAAGAAATGAGAGTATTTGATAAAGTTCTGCAAATAGTTTATTGGCTTTTGCTTTTAGTCCCAGAAATGACTTCAACGGCATGAAAGTATCATAGTGCCTTTGTCCCAGCCCAACAGGAATCACAGAACTGTTTCCTAAGAATGATCAGATGGCATCTACGTGAAGAAATTTCTCTGAAAACACAAACGGAAATGGAGAAAGAAGCAGAGAGAGAGGAAAATTGGTATAATAGGGGAAGGGCAGGGAAAATTGGGATTAAGCAAGCAAAAGTAATCACAGAGGATACAAATAAATTAAAGGAAGCACAGAGAACCTAGTTAAAGACTAATTAACAGTTATTTTTTAAATAAAAAGTCCCCTTTCATAAAAAAATAAAAATCAATAAAAGCGAACTAAAGCGTCTGTGACTTCTTGGCTAGAGAAGTAAGGTATGTTTTAAAGAGCAGTCCCCACAGAATGACTTTCCAGGCTTACATTTTGGTGACGCTTGGTATCCATCTCTGTAAAACTAGCTCGTTATCTCACCCCTTTTCTCCTCTTTGTTGGCTGAAATGAGGCCTATTTCTTACAGAAACACAGAACATATCACTGGAAAAAATATCCCGATTAAACATGCAGAAACAAATATGATTACCAATAGCAAGAAAACATATGTCATCACTGGTAAAATCTATTAAAACATTTAAAGGCAAAGATGTGAGTTTAATTTCCTAGTGAAAGATCCACTACCTTCCAATAAAAAAAAAATGCAGTAAAATGAACTATAAAGAGAAACTCTCTGCCACTTGCTACAAATGTCATGACCAGCTATGAGAACAGAAAGGGAGGTGAACCAATCAGAAGCATCAACTGGTATTTTATGGTTGCACCAAACACAGTAATGCATTTAATTCACTTCTTATATTTAATATAAGCTTCAGTCAACACATACATACAGTAAACCTTCCAGCCCAAGGAATGAGACAGTAACACAAGCTACAGCGAAATCCCTGGCACAGGGCTTGGCTCACAGGTTCTGTTTACCAAATATTCACTGAATGAATAAATAATCTAAATATCATTTATATTTGCTTTATATTTTGGCATGGAAAGTGCCTGCTTTTCAATGAAAGGCACCCCTGGGCCTACACAAGGATTTTCCTCCTCCGACGGGTGTGGGCAGAGGCTGCGATTTGCAAGTATTGTTTATCCTACAGTGAACCTCTGAATCTGGAGGAATGAAGTGGTGTCTTTGGTTCTTAGCCTTGTGACCTCAGACTCAGCTTCTCCCTGTGAAAGCCAAGTGCAATAGCCCAGAACAGAGGAGGTAAACATCTTGCGTGCAAGTGATGGGTGTGTTGCATTTATAAAGAATTGAGGGGTTTAGAAATACATGTATTTCAACGGGAATGAAGATTATATAAACTATTAAATATCCTACAAACCACCAAACTATTATATATTAAGCTACTATTAACAAGTAATTAAGTAGATTACCTCAATCTCTGTACAAACTGGAAATTAGAATTTTTTTCTGGAGTAACTGACCATCTCACACACAAACAATTTACACTGGGCAGCATGTAACATCTAGTGATGCTTTTCTGATCAAGAACACCTTAAAGAGAACAGTGCTTACCCCAGACTTCCACTTATATGATCTCCTAAGAGCACTTGAGAAACACAAGTGAAACTCTTTCAACATGTTTATGACAGAGAAGGGAAAGGACCAAGGAAGATTATCAGAATTAAGGTGACTTCTTTATCTAATTACTTTAAAATTGTTTTTTATGATCTATACACTGAGTACTTTCTAAATGGGTCTGCTAAGCAGGCAATCAAAAATTATTCCTGGAATAGTCGGGCTGTATATCAATGAAGCCATTGTTACTTCTGCATTATTTTACCTTGACAACCGACAATATGAAAATAAATAAGGGATTGAAACATGATCCCTTATTAGCAGTTCTCTTAAAATTTGTTTAGTTGAAAGGGAATTCTGTGAAGAGGGTGGAAATAATCTGTGGAATCAAGAGGAACCGTATCTCTTCCAAATTCCCTCCATCATTAAGCCTTCCCTCCCATCACCATGGAAAACCAAGAAAGGACCCTCTTGGTATCATGATCACCACCACCTCTAAACCACAGAAGAGCTGGGCAGGGAAGCAGGGCAGCTCGGGAAAGCAAGAGAGGAAAATTCAGGCCCCTGCAGGTTCACGTGGGGTGGAAAACACAAACGTGGAACTGACTGGGGTCACTTCATCACTGCTGGCCTTAGAATCTTGCTACCTCAGAGCCTTTTCTTTACCAAACATGGAATTCTCTGTTGTGAAATTCAATTATTTTCAACAGGCATCTAAAGCTTGACCTACATCTCTTAGCTTTGTGAGATTAGTGGTGTACAGTTCCTGAAATACCATTTTTAACAGTATCACCCTTCTCATCTAGATCTGTTTAACCTGCAGGGATCCGGACTCTATGTAGTACACACTGTCTCAACCCAAAGGACGAGGAGGGACGAAGGGAGGCACTGACCTGAAGTCCTGCCCTGAATGTTAATGCCTGTTGATAATAAAAGGGAAAACCTTTGTACTCTTTTTTTTAAAGGCCATTTTCTTTTCTGCTGTTCACCTTAATGAAAGAACAATTTATAGGTGAAGCATGTTGAGAAGGCAATAAGGCTTCTTTCTTTTCGGTTTTGAATTTAGGTTACCTGTTTCATATAAGCATGAGGCTCCTTTTAATTTCCTGACAAACTCCCCAAAAGCTTTTCCCAGCAGAGCTGCCAGCTCCGTTTGTTCCAGCCTCTGATTTACAAAAAGCCGCAGATGAGAGTGAGCAGGAGCACGCGTCTCCCTCACAATCCTGCTGGTGAACCTGGGAGCGTGAGTCACCCTTCCTGCTTTCCGCACCGATGCTCACAGCTCAGCCCCGTTCGCGCAGGCAAGTGGCACAGAGGGGAGAAGCTAAGATCTGGGGGGAAGGGGTGGTTTCCAGCCCCGGCTCAGTCACGGGGTTAAGCCCCCAGACTGGACAGCAGCGCAGGCTGTGTGTTTCATCCTCCCAGCAGTGGGATTCTCCTTCCAGAGACGCGGAACTCAGACCACGTGACCTGCAAGGGCCTTTCAACACAATACACAGCCCACCCCACTTGAAGACCACTGCCCCAGATCCACAGTAATGAGCCAGTCAGGGGAAGGCAGAGTGATCTGCTGCTAAAAACTGGTCTCCTTCAGCCACCTGGAGTGCCCACCACTACCTTCATTCCACTACCAGGCCAAGGGCTGGGGTCTTCACTCCTCGCTGCTCCTCACCCGCCTCTCTCAATTAATCATTTGTTGTCAGTGGGAGGCCAACATGGCTCCTGTCAGTCTCCAAAGGTCCACCTGTGGCCTGTCGCAGGCTTCACCCTCTTCTGTAATACCTGACACCATCAGTCACCTCTTTCTTCTGGAAACTGCTAGCTAGTTCTCCAGCATCCCCTCTAGCTACGCCTCCTTACTCTTTTTGGCCACTTCCTCTCCCCTGGCTGCCCTTGGGTGCAATCAGTCCTGCAGAATTTTATGCCTAGCTTCCCCTTTTCCTCTCCACCCACGACCATCTGGGCTACCCCTTGAGCTGTACGCAGGTAACGCCCAGAGCTCTGGCTTCCCTGGCCCATACCTCCTTCAAAGCTCCTGAACCTGCTGGGTGACAGCCTGTGGCATTTTTATTGTCTTAACCTGGTAAGGGCTGTGTACACCCCAGGTCAGTTAACCCCTTCCCCCCAAGCCTCCTCTTGATCTTCCTGTTTCTGTGACTGTCATTCCATCTTTCCACTCAGATCCCATCAGTGCAGCTGCAAATCTCAGCCTCTTGGACTAGATTTGTGCCTTTGCCCTACACACCAAACACGGAAGCAGATTCCTGCCTGTTCCTCCGCAGAACGGCCTCCCTGTGTTGACATCCCTGAGTTCACATTGCTTGTGTGTGTGCCCACAGCTGCTTAAATACCAACTTCTTGAAGAACTTTCCTCCTCCAGCCCCCTTTGAAGATAGGCCTGTCTTCTCGGGATTATGATTCTATGTAACACAAGTATGACACTTTACAGATTGCTGATGAGTAACAACAAAATGGAAGCCATAAACTAAGAGCTAGGGAAGGTAGATCCTTACGATGTATTTGGAAGAGCTAACCTACTCATTCCCTTAGTGGGTTGGTTAGTTTTGCTTTCACTACAGAAGAAGGTGGGTGTGAAATTTAATAATTTCATTAAATAAATTCTGTAATTTTTGATTCATCTCTGGCAACAATGAGTATAGTAAAAAGCACATTAATCTTATTAACCCAATAGTATGAAACCTGAAAACACAACCTAAAAATCATCTCTATTTGTGCAATTTGGAATCTTTGCTTTAACATAAAGAAGCAGTGATTGCTTTTTTTTCCCCCATGAGAAACTGCTTGGACTTTATTCTAAGAAAAAAGAGAAACTATTAAGAACGACTTGTAAGTAGAGACTATCAAATCTTGATCTGCATCAGAATTATCTAGTAGAGGCATTAAAAATACAGATGCCTGAGACCTATCCTATAAGATGCTGACTGAGTTCATCTGGATTGGCTGCAATAAAGCAATGGTTGCTTTTTAACAAAAAAGATATCAACTCGGGGGGAGGGCATAGCTCAAGTGGTAGAGCTCATGCTTAGCATACACAAGGTCCTGGGTTCAATCCCCAGTACCTCCTCTAAAACTAAATAAGTAAGTAAATCTCAAAAAAAAAAAAAAAAGATATCAACTCTAAGCCCTGGCAACTGTATGTCCCACAATTATAGTAGGATCCAAAGTTCAAGAAAATTAGCTCCAATCAAGGTGTTTCTGTGTTTACAGATTTGGACAGACGACATAACAGCACTTTGTCAATGAAAGGCAAGATTTTAAAATGGTATTTTAAAATACCATTAAGCTGGCACCAGCCATACACAATGTAGTGGCAAAACATTCCACTGCTTGAGCAAAGAAAGAAAATCTCTAAATAAATGCACAGACATCTATAATTTATCCTTCGTATTAGGAAGGGCAGGAAAGGCATGATTGTGTGTGGTTTCACGCACAGATTTTCAAAGGAGGCTAACCCCCATCCTTCCACATGTAACAGAAGCTCTAGAATAGTCGTGGGCTGCGATTTCAGATCAAGGCTGCCCTGGAGCAGAACCGCTGTTTCTCGGCAGCAGAGCCCCTGGCGCCCCGGCACATCGGGAGGGAAGAGAGCTCAGCTGGTGCCTGGCTTCCTGGTGCTCTCTCCGTCCTGAAGCTCAGACAGTCCCCTTTCTGACTGGGTTCTCTGCCAGACACTGCACGAGGGAAGACAGCACGTACGTCATCACCAATGCCGCCAGTGCCTGGAGAAGCACGTGTTATCCCCAGTGTACAGATGAGGAAATGAAGTGGGGAAGAAGGGAAGAAATATGTCTGTGATTGGGGGTGTGTGGGGGGGGTTGGGTTGCCTCTAAACACTACCCTTCCTGCTGCCAGTGGTTCTCAGTGGAGACTGATTGCCCTGCACTGGGTATTTTGGTGACTGCAATGACTGTGGGACCCTCCTGGCTTTGAGTGAGTGGGGACCAGGAATTACAAATGCCCTGTAACACACCAGACAGCACCCCATCAAGGAACACCGTGCCATGATGCTCCTGGAGCTTGAAGGGATGGAGACCGCCTTGAGAGGTCTCCCCAGTTAATGCTGTCAATAGGCTGGGGTGGCACGGGGGCAGCAGGAGTGCCCACTAACACCAGTGTCTCAGTGAACAGACAGGAACCTTCTCTTAATTAACGGCACCAAGCTAACAAAAGGTGGAACCATTTAAAGAAGACTTGACCAACATTTTGCAGATAACAAAAGGGAGACAGACACTGGCTGAAACCTAAAACTATAACCCAGCTTCTCTTATCCCAGCTTCTCGCCTTGATGACAGGCACCATCATTAGCAAGGACTGCTGAAGAAACTGGACCAAGACAGACAGTCTTCTGGAAGTCAAGGATGTCTGCAGTCCCTCCTTCTTCTCTGCTCTGTGTAAGGACTACATTCCATCAACAGGGTAACCTGTACCTTCTGGCTCGCAGATGGGTTCAGCCCACGGGGAGCTCTGGCAGGAGGCTGGAAGGCAGAGCATTTATTTCCCTGGCTCCTTCCATGCGAGGTTATCTCAGGTTAGAGGTACTTCCAACTGAAGTTCATAGCTCCACCGAAGCTAACAAACTACGTATCTCTCACTCCCCGTGGCAGGCAGAATAATGTCCCTCCCACCTGCCAAAGACATCCACATCCCGTTCCCCAGAACCTGTGCATATATTACCTTATACGGCAGAAGGAAATTGAGGATGCCAATGAAATTAGGGTTGTTAATCACTTGATCTTAAGACAAGGAAATTATCCTTGATTATCCGGGTGGGCCCAGTGTAACCACAAGAGTCCTTAATCGTGGAAGAGCAGGGCACAAGAGGTCAGAGGGATGCCATGTGAGGAGGACTTGAACCACTGCTGCTGGTGGTGAAAATGGAGGAAGAGGCCCCAGGCCAAGGAATGCAGGAGACCCCTGGAAGCTGCGAAGGTGAGAAAACTGATCCTCTCTTAGAGCCTCCAGAAAGGAAAGGAGCCCTGCTGACACCCTGATTGTGGCCCATAAAACCCACGTCAGACTCTGGACCTCCAGAAGTCTCGTGTTGTTTAAAGCCACTGACTTTGTGGTAATCTGTTACAGCAGCAATAGGAAACTAGTACACGCTTTTCAGGTTCTGGTAACTACCCATTCTCCTTTCTGGCCCAGATCCTGACTCTCCTTGGTGGTTTCAATCCACACCCTTGCAGAGAGCCTGTTCATAAATAAACCACACTCTACCCATTTGGATTGTGCACTTGTTGGGACCCAGGGTAACATACTCCCATCTTACCATCTGGCTTTTTCCCACTAAAAGAACATTAATCCTTTTTCACTCTAAACTCCAAAGAGAGCCAAATTTATTAAAACCAGGACTCTTCTACATTTGTCAGTAATCTGTTAATTCATCTCTTTCAACAAACAGCTCTCTTTGCTATTCCATGTTTCCTTCCCTACCTGAAAGGCCACGAGGGCAACCACCAAGTCAAAAGTCAGTATCAAGTCAGATCAGAATGATGACACCTGGCATGAACTTTCTCAGAATGTCATTTCAAGAAGCTGCATATAATTTAAAATATTATGAGAATAAAAGGGTCCATCTCTTCTTCTTGCCTATGAAGTTTTGTGAAATTACTGAATTTATGGAGTACTCTTTGCTTCATATAATCCATAGTCTGGAACTTCAGGAACTTTCTGGCTATATTATGTGTCAGCCTTGGTTCGAAAAATGTTATTTCAGGATAACCCAATCAGACACTGTAAATACCGAGGAGCAAAGTCCTCAGAGCTGTACGTGTGACAATCAGCATTAGCAAGCATGTAAACATTTAACTGTCGGGGAGAGGTGGCTGAGTGGGCAGTGGGCAGTGACAAGCACTGTCATGGGAACATGGCCTGACCACAGGCACCCAGAGTTCTACACCCGGCTCTGCCAGTCATGGGCTCTGTGCCCTTTGGCAAGTCAGTTTTTTCTCTGGATCTCAGCTTTTCCACATTCATTGTAAGAAAGGAAATTAGATCACCTTTATAATCATTCCAGCTCTCATGTGCTATGAGTCTATGAGATACTGAGTCGGAAAGTGCAACAAAATGCTAATAAAGAGCTGGGTATGATTACAATCAGCCTCGGCGCTGCCCATTTACTCACTGATTCATTCAGTGGGCAGTGACGGTAACACTGTGCCAGGTGCTATTCCAGGTCCTGAGAATAAAATGATCAAGATCCCTATTCCCAGCCTTGAAGAATTTCTTGTTTTGAAGACGAATATGTATTAAATTGTTCACATTGCTATATTAGAAGTTTACATGTGGTTCAAAGGGGACCCTGGCATGGTGTTTGATTCTCATATTCCTGGAAAGGGAAGGAGCAACCAATGCTTGACAAATTCTAGTTTCTAATAACTGTTTACCACTAGCTGGTACAACAAAGGGGGGCGGTGATTAAAAACAACAACAAGGTAAATCCAGACCATCACAGCCAAAATCGTTAGTTGTGTCATCTGGTCGGTCTTTACTGCCTGCTATGGCTGAGCAAATTGATCAGTTGTATATACTAACCATATCGATGGACAAAATAACCCAATCAGGAGCACTTCTCTAGAAATGTCACACAGTAACTTCATAGCTGCACACAACAATGAGTTAGCAAAGGAACATAAAAATAAAAACTGAATAGTTCTTAAAATGTAAATTAAGCATCACTTCCTTGACTTAAAAATGCATATTAGAAGTTGGCTGATACAAAATTTAGTCAAATATTTTGTCTAAATTAAAGCAAAACTTTTAAAATGGAGGCATATAAAAGCTGTCTTTTTTTTGAAAGATAATAGTAGCCTAGAATATATTATTAACACATTGTCTTAAAATAAATATATTCAGTGCTCTGCATCTTAGACTGAGAATTAGATTGTGTCCTCCGTATTAGATTTTAAAACAGGTAGTTTACTGAGCTTGAAGAATGCACCAGTTGAAGTGAGGACTCCGTTAGTAAGACAGGGTACATTCTGAACATCCTTTCTGTATCTCTCACCTGTGCAGACATCAACCTTTATCAATCCCCCGTGCTCCATTTCAAGACCCAGCTCAAACCCCACCTTTTTGCCTGAGCATCCAATCTCACTAGGAACGCCCAGATTGCACTGACTGTCTGGATCCCTCAACATGTCAGGACTTTTTTTTGTTGTTGGTTTAGCTATTCGTATGTATTCCCTCAACTAACCTGAAATTTCCACAGAGGCCAGCGCCAGGTTCCAAAATTTCTTGAATCACAAATACCGCATAAACTACTTCCAACTTATTGCTCCTTGTATACCATTTAAAATCTTCTTTGAGTCTAAGGACCACGACTGCGTCCTGGATGTGGCAAGGTCTTAGTAAAAAATTATTAATTGAATGACTGGTTTAAAGTGTTGCAGTCAAATCATATATTAAGATTAGATGCTCATATGAGACAAATCCCCAAGTGTGTGAGTGGAGAAAAGTCAAGCAGGAGGAGAGCACTCTGGGCTCAAACCCCCACCGTGCAAATCCATCCCCAGGTGGTCCTCAAGAGGACAAAGGCAGTCTTCTTTTGTGAATGGGAGAAGAGTGACAGTCACTGGGAGCAAAAGCATCACATGCAAGAGCACACGTTCTGGAAAAGAATCCTGATTCTAAAGCACAGTCCTCTCTATGAATTAAAATTGAATGCTATTAAGAACCGGCCCATCCAATCTGGATTATCCCTAAACACGGTATTATGGAAAAGGACTGGAGATAGGTGTAAAAGACACATAGGAATAAATAAAGCCTTTCAAACATCTCATGATCATTAAATCCCTTTAAAAGGACCCGAGTAGGCTATGGGCACAAAACACTTATCAACCTGGATGAAAAATATACCTTTGCAATATAAACCTATTCAAAAACTGTCAGCCCCCAAGCATAAATATCAGACTTCTACGCAGCCAAGTTTGCTTAAGGGTAGTCAACAGATAATGAGTTACCAATACCCTGACCTCTTCTCTTGTCACAGATGCAATAAGGAGAAGCATCAGCATATATTATGGCACAGAGTCCTCCCTTAGATTGGTTCCAGGACCCCCCCTCAGATACCAAAATCCGAGGATGCTCAAGCCCCTATGTGAAATGGTGCAGTATTTGCATGTAACCTACACACTTCCTCCCCTACACTTTAAATCATCTCTAGATTACTTACAATACCGAATACAATGTAAATACTATGTAAATAGTTGCCAGTGTGGGGCAAATTCAAGTTTTTCTTTTTGAGACTTTCTGGGATTATTTTTTCTCCAAATATTTTTGATCTGTAGTTGGTTGAATCCGTAGATGCAGAACCTACAGCTACAGAGGGTCAACTGCACTTTGTAAGTATATATCACAGAATATAGTATGTTAATATACAGTATCTAGGTATGTTACTTAGAAATAGGAGCAAGTAATAGTGCTAAACTAATTTAATCTAAGGACAGTTCTATGGTTATACTTTTTAAAACTACACATTCTATCCATTTTTGGTGTTCAATGCTGATGATCACCTACTTTTTCCAACTGCAATAACGCTTTTCAAACAAAATGTCAACCTTCATTGAAACAGACCAAACTTTATGAATCAGAGCTCATAGCACAGTTTGCTTAATACACTTATTTTTTTTTAATAAGGAAACAGTTTATTAAGTTTCTTCTTAAATGATGACATCTCCCCAAATTAGCTTTAAATATACAATTGAATTCTTTGAGAAAAATGAATGCTAAATACCAGGAGACAAGCTGTATTTATTGACGCAGCCCACATATTTTATATTATCAACAATATTATTTTCAGCTATCTCCCACTGACTGCCTTTGTCAATATTTATTGACATAAAACTTTAACTTCTAAATAAACTAATCATGTAAGTTTTCATTGTTATTATTTTGATTGAAAAAGAACACAAAAGAATTGACATTGGAAAGAGGAAATATAGTTGCATAATTTGTAGGACAAGCCTGATTAAATGAAGTCAGAAAATTATATTTTCTACTCTTAAACATTAAGCCATTTTCTTTTACAGTGGGAATAATGAGCCCCAACCAAAAGTACTTCAGGAGAAAACACTGGAGGAAGAATGATAAAATTAACAGGTCACAGCTGTCTATGTTTATCACAGCATTGCAGGGACATATATTAGTATTTATAAAAGACTGGTTGTATAGGAACATAATCGTCTGGGTTGAGAAGGGGAAATAAGTATAATCAGGTTATGGAGAATTTTGAATTATTCCCTCTTGGGATAATTTAGTTACCTAAATTGGTAAACAACCATATTTGCTACATATAAATGTAAGAGAATAGGACAGGAATTAAATATTCTTAAATACTGTAATGACATCACTGCCTTGCTGAAAAATTCATAACTGCTCTCAAATGCTTCTAGGATAAAACCCAAACTTCTCTGCGTAGCCTAGAAAATGCTCCTTAATTTGGTCACTTCCTACCTATACAATTTTATGAACCACTACCCCACAACAGGGCCATGAGTCACTCTCCCATGAACGGACTTTACCACTCATCCGCTTCCTGGAGTGCCCTCCCCACTCCCCATCACTCAAGGCTTGACACAAGGTCTCCCTGCTTTGCCACTGGGCTCTTCTGATCATTCAAGCTATAGAGAATGCTGAAAATATTTAGAATTTCTAATTGGATGGATGGATGAACTGATGGACAGACAGAAAAAAAACTGAAGTATGGACATACAGGTACAGAGAGATTCTCTTCTAAGTAGTGAGTGTTACGACAGTGGGGGCTTCGTCTTTGAGATCTTTGAGTCACCTGCAATCAGAAACACTGCTAGAACAGGATACATAACTGCTTGCCACCCTCATCTGGTTCTCTGCAGTAACTCTGGAAGGTAATATGCTGCTATGACAGCTTTTAAGACTAGGATAAAAAACAATCTTCTGGGTCAAGAAGGCTATGAGCTTAATCAGCTAATGGAGAATTTGTAAGTAGTTTCCTTTGGGGATGGTTTAGTTATGTGATACTGACATTTATATGTAACACATCTGTTACATATACATGAGGATGGAGGAAGCACTTAGCGATGTATGTTTGAAACGTCAGATAGTTTGCTGCCACTTTTAGGTGCTGCTAGCCTTCTACCCATCAACAGCACAGGCTTCACCCCCAGTTGTCACACCTCAAGCTGTACACCTGAAATGGGTACATTTTATTGAATGTAAAGTATATCTCAAAGTGAAACAAGAGATTTTTAAGTCCTGGTTATGACTCTCTGCCTGCGACATATACCGTATCATAGGCTACACACGGTACCCAAAGAACTAAAAATTAGTTGACAAAAAACAGTTGTTTCTTTCGTCTTGTAATTCCCTTTTCTTAAGACACACCCTCTAGGCTCCGCGGAAGAGACTTAGAGCCTTTCACCCAGCACCGTACTCGCCCCAAATCACAACCACTACTCATTCCCAGTATTACGCTTGGGAAACAGGGAAAAGAGCAGCCAGCCCACTGGTCTGCTCAGAGGAGATGGGTTAAATGTAGAGCTCAGAAAAAGTTATTTTTAAAACACCCAGAATGGCTTAAACTTTTCCTTGCCTCTCCAAAGCACAGAGTTTTTGTTTTTATTTATTTTGGGGGGCATTTGGAGGGGTCGGGGGAGATCTGTTATGAAATCTCAGAGGGGTCCTCTGAAAGCCGTCGGCTTTGCTGGTCTCTTACAAAGTCTTCTTCGAAGGCAAGGTATTCAAATGGGGCTTTTTGGTGGCTTCCTCGCTCCGCACTCTCACCTTGCTTTGCTCCCACGGTCTGACTCCATGGCAAGCTCCCAGATGGAGTGATAAAGATGTGTCAGTTATCCAGAGTGTGCTAGAAAAATATCACTCTTTTCTGATCAACAACAGAACCACAAGATTTCACTACCTGAGTGGACAAGTATGAAATCTATGATTCTTCAACATCAGAGCCCAGTTGCCATAAGGGAAAAAGTACTCCTGTAGGACAACTTGAGATTCTCTGATTATCAGTGCAATACTGGACTTTCCCCAAGTTGCGTGTGTGTGTGTGTGTGTTCACAGAAGTGGCTGCAGGCAAGGGGTAAGAGTGGAGACAGAAAGTTTGGACAGAACACTGCTATGCCCTAAATTATTATCTCATGTATTCTGAATCTAAAGTTTTCCTCTATTCCAGGTCTAACACATAACAAGTTTTAATAGTTCCTCCAAATGAAATACTAGGAAGTGTGAGTGTCCAAAATTTTCTGAAGGACACATGCTATTACTTGTTTGTTAAAAGTCTTATAACTTCCTGCTATATTATATATTACATATTATTCAGTATCTCTTGAGCAGCCACTCAGCACTGAACTAAATAATGGGAACTACGTGAAATACAAAGCAAACACTTGATGGTTTGTTTGGAAAAGCCTGCATTTAAAGTAAAAATTACATATGGTCAAAATTACCTGTGAAAATTCCTAAAATCACTGTCAAATTACCCTTAAACTACTAGGCTCTGAATTCTTCAAAGCTTAAAAGCCAAAAAATAATTTCTTTTGTTTCTGTTAGCATTTCAGCTGTGGCTTTCCAGTCCCTGAGGCAATGGAAGCCAAGGTTTAGCTTCCGAGGGGGCACTGTTTGTAAGTCGAATCCACCATCTGCTAAATGTGCATATGAAACAGCTCTACTGTTTAAGAAACTGTTTCTGACTTTGGTAAACTGGCACTGCATACGCATATTTCACAGGAGGTACAGATTACAAAGCACATTTTAACCCACTTTAGCAAACTGAGTTCTTAGCCACAAACTGGTGTGACTGGCGTGGGAGAAACGGTCCTCCACTTCCCAGAGGGGGACACCGAAGCCCCGTGAAGTGGAGACACATCCAAGGTCGCACACAAACACCCTTGGGGGTTGTGACTCCTGGCCCTGCGCTTTTACAGCATACTAGCCTCTGTACCCACACCAAGCACAGACACGTGAAAGGGGCCTGTGGATTCAGAGAAAGCAACACAATACGCCTGGAGGTTGTGCAGGCTGACAGCGCACTCTCCCAGGGGTAAGGGCTAAAGCAAAAGGAGAACTGAAAATATCCAAGGTGGAATCTGGCAGAAGGAAGAGCTGGCTTAGAGGAGAGCGAGAGGATATTCCAGGTCATGAGAATGTCCCCACAAAGGCACTGGAGGAAGTGAACAGCAAGCGGACTGGCCTCGCTGGAAGGAAGAATGTACTGGAAAGTACAATAGAATGAGGTTTTGTGTTCCTCCCTTGGGGGTCTACGCCTGAGTACATGACAACACTCAAACACGCCAGAAACGGAATGGCAGGAATGGCGGGGAGCAGACATTTGCCTGCACAATGAAATCCCTTCATCTGTTTTCACATGCAAAGTGTAACAGCTGATTCCTACTCGGGTTGGGTACAAATAGGAAATGAACCTTATTATATCTGTTATCCTTTTTGAGGCTTGACTTGAGCCCCAGGGAAGTAAATCCTTCTGTATTCTCCAGCAGAGCTAATGGCAGCGATGCCTGTTCATTTTACATTTATTTGGAATGCTCCCAGGAGTTGAAATTCCTCCCCCTCCCCCTACCAATGAAAGCATATGTAGGAATCAAATCATTAAGCTGCTCTTCTTGTGCTACAAAGAACCATTTAGGAGTTTGCTGGCAGGTGTTTTTGCTTCCTGAGACAGGAGAATAAGGAAGGGGTGGGAAGGGCCAGGAGGAGGGAGCTGAGGAAGAAGTGATGCCTGAAGACAATGAAAGGCAGCCACAAACACTGCTTCTGGGCCCAGAGGAGCAAGAGGATGCAAAACAACCAAAAGCAGCTGTGTGGCTGGGCAGTAAGCGAATTAAGGACAAAACAAAACAGCTCTTGTATTTGTGCTCAGATTTCATGACCATAGGTGGTTCACATCGAAGCATCTAAAGCCTTCCTTCCATCATTTATTCATCTTAAGTAGAGACAAGACCAGGCACTTCACATAGGACATTAGGCTCAGAAGTGCCTTAGGTAAATTCAGAAAGAAGGTAAAATGAGTCTGTCTTCAGGGTCTTACCTTCTCCGGAACTTTCTACCTATTTCTGGCCTACATGTGACCTGGGGCAGTGACCTGGGTTCCAACGTGCTCTTCCTTCGACCCCCTACTGCCCTCCTGATCCCAATGTATTCCATCTTAACCCATTAGCCCAGGGATCTGCAGATAAAACTAGTTACCAGGAGCTTCAAAAGAAAGGAACTGGTCATTTCAAGGCTGGAGGCTTTCCCCACAGCCCTCAGAGCCCCCTCAACTTTGGTAACTACCATTTCTACTTACGTTCAATGTGGCTGATGGAAGCAATCTATCAAAAGTTTAAAGTTCAGTGTGACTTATCTGACCTACTGAGATTACTGAAAACCAAATTCTCCGGTTAGGCTTGAGTAAATAGCAAAGGAAAGGATAAGAGATGACTTCGTCCTTTCTTCCGGTAACTAACCCCCCTCAAATTTAAAAAAGGTCAGCCGGTGACCCTACATCCTAGAACTACTTCTACTGGTGTCAGAAATTAAATCCTCTACAGAGCCTGTGTGAGTCTCTTCAGTCAAAGGGCAAGGGGTTTGTTAGCCCACGTCTTCGCGTTAGAAGAATAAGCACAAATAATACAACTTAGTGCTTTACCAGGCTCAACAACAACCAGCCGTGCTAAGCAACCCCCGAAGAACACAGGAGCCACCGCTCGGGCCGCCAAGCCATTAGGCTGAGAGCCTGTGTGTTCACCACAGGAAGGTCCTTCTGCTCATCTGCTGATTACTTTATGGATTTGCTTCCCACAAATATGTCTCCACGGAGCTCTGGGGAACGGGGAAACGCCTTGAAAAATGTCCACTTTCATAGATCAGAGCCAATCTTAATGCCAATAAAGAGCCTCAGAAGCTGAGCTCATAAACTGGTCGCCCTTTCCCCAGTAATTAGAAGGAGACTCACAGAAGCCACAATGCTGAAGGCATCACTTCACGGTTCAATCGTGCAGGCGATGCACACCTGTCAAAGTGAGTGATGTAACACGAAGGCCATGCTCAATGGCAGAACTCATGGAAGCCAAAAAAACTAAGAACCTTAACCCCAATCTACCCACCCTGTGTCTACACCACAATCAGACTGACTTAACTCACCATTGCTAACACACCATTCAGGAGTGGGAGGGAGGAGAGTTTGGCTGAAAAGGGGGAGAAAATGAAGAAAGAGACGTACATATAGTGATATGTAGCAGAGTTTCCCCAAACCCAGCCACTCACATTCCACCCATACAATTCTCTGCTATGTCTGCACACTACCAGGATTATTTAATCATACTTTTAAAAGACACCTTATATCATAGCTAAAATTGAAAAACAAATGATCATGTTCTATGTACTCCTTCTAATAAACACAAAGTATAATTACTGTCTTTTAAAAAACTAGTCACAGAGAATGGGCGGGGGACCCAGGAGAGCAGGGTCCTGTGAGCTCAGGCTCAGATGGCAGAGTCCGGTCTCCTCGCCGGTGAATCCCAGGACAGGGTGCAGAGCCCACGCCGAAACGGGCAGGGGTCTGACCGCCTCGTTCAGGAAGAGGGCTCTTCAGGCAGGCCTGGGTTATATTCTAAGCACCAAACACAGGACTATCTGGGTGAGTTTAGGCAAGTCAATCACCCTATCCCACAGAATGGCCACAAACCTCCTTTTCACAGTGCTTGTAGAGAGCAAGTAAAATAAGGTACTAGCATGATAGCACTTCTGCTCAATACAAGGTATCTATTAGAGCTGCTGCTGCTGCTGTTTTAACTCTAAAATGAGATAAGCAAACATAGCTCCTGGACAGGGTGGCCCTAACCCCATTGTTTTCAGCTAATGTTTATTAAGGGATTTGCTTACTATGTGCCAGGCAGTACGCTAAGTGCTGGACGTTAATGCTCATTTGATCCTTATTTCTCCAGAGCCTCCCAATAACCCTATAAGGTAAGTATTATTTGAAACCCTATTTTATACACGAAGAAAGTGGGACTTGCCCCAGGTCACTCGGTGATAAATCAGTGAGCTGGCTTCTACTCCGGTCTCTGCGAAAGCAATGAAAACCGTGGCAAGCGTGAGCCCCACAACTGCAGTGCCTCCCCTGGACTTTCACTGCCCCTTAACCGCACAGCCCAGCCTTAGAAGGCCAAAACTCTCCACACACAGTCACTGAGGAAAAATCAATGAAAATAGATGCTCATATACATTCTATTGTAAATTAAAAGTAATAAATGCTTTCAACTAAATTTATTTTCGATATACTAGCCCAAAATCCCAAACTTGGAAGCACTTGCAATTAGCCGTTTTCAGTACTGACCCTCCCAAGCACCATGAGAAAGTCCTGCAAATGGACGGATAGTTGCAGTTACCCTGCAACACTTTTCGCTAATTATACTCCTAATATTAGCTTGCCTTGCAGACCAACTTTCGCTCAAGACTCCTGTAGTAGCTATTTAAGAATCCTTTGCACTATCGTATACTTTGTTTACATCCCCCGCTCCATTTCACAGAGAATGTCATTATGAAGGTTATTACTGTTATAGATTTTTTCATGAGATTTCTTTTAGCATGATGAATACCGGCTACAGGGCCCTCAGTAGTGGCGCATGTGACCAAGAGAGCGGGTAAAAACCTGTCAGTTCTTTTCAAGGGACACTTGAAATCGGTTCAAATTCGACAAAAGCCGAACTGACAGTTAATACATTTTCAAGCACGGATTCTGTTCATTTATTGAGAGACTGCTATATTATGTGTCAAATTATGTGACCCTGCCAAGTGGGAAGAAACATAGGTGGGCAATAAGTGTTTATCCCAAATGAAGCTTGTTACTTGAGGAGAGGTGTGATACAATTAAAGTATCCTGCTTTAATTAAAAATTTTCACATGAAACTATTATGATCCCATTTCCACTTAAACAATTCAACAGGCATAACACATTTCCATGGAGGTGAAGGCAGAAGAAAACAGGCTTAAACTGGCCCTGCAAATGACAGCCCACTCTGCAATGCCCAGTCACCCACATTCCACCCATACACTTCTCTTTGGCATCGTAATTCTTATTTACTGCCCTGCAGTTCAAGTTTTACTAGCTGCAGTGTGTGTGTGTCCTACCCCCCCCCCCCGCTTCTTGATGTCTGATGCATTTTCAGTCCATCCACTAACCAAGCTTACTTTTTAATTCTCTCCCACACACCACTTGCTTCTCCATTTGACCTGGTCACCATACTTTGAATGACCACGTCCCTCTTTCCCATGAGCCCCAATGCTCTATGAGGACAGAAGCAGCGAATCTCATTCTCCCCTGGAGCCCCAAGTCCTAGCTTTTTGGTAGAAATTATGCAAAGCAGTGAAGGAAAAAATAATTTTTTTAAAGTAACCCTTCCAAACACAAAAATACAACAATCCAACTCAAAATTTTTTTAATTCAATCTGGGAAAAAAAGGCCCAGGGTAATGGCAGAAAGGAGGAGAAAGAGAAGATGGGAGAACTATCTGCTTTAGATGCAGCACGGCTGAGGTCTAGATGCCACCTTTGTGCCTTGCAGGCTGTGTGACTCGGGCAATGTAACCTTCACGGGCTGGGTCCTTCATCTCTAAAATGGAAACCATAACATCTACCACATATGTCTTGGGGATTTAAAGGCACCAGCACACTTCCTGGCCAAAAAAAAAATGCACCAAATGTTTGGCTTCCCTGTGTTTCCCAGGGCCACTTTTCAGTCTCTAATCATTTGATTTAAAGAAATCATGATAATCAAGCTCCTAAAAAAAAGGGAGGGAAGGGGAATAAAAATTAAGGTTGATCACAGTGCTATTAAGCTAAATATTTGAGTCAGAAATTTTAAAGTTTATAAGAGATGTTGTGTAAAATTTTAAGATGAACTAAATGAGCCTGAAAAGTAAAACACAGAGCATGGGAAAAATCTGGAAAAGATATAGGAAAGGTTGCAGCTTTAACTATAATTCTAAAATGCCTATTTTTCTTTTCTCTGTGACTTTTTCAAGTCATTCTTAAATTATTCTTACTAGACACTGATTGCTCTTATTAAACGTGTGCCTTTGAGTAGTACCTGTTCAGCCTTATTACGAGGGCAAATTCCAGCTCTGATGATTATTTTCTTGACAAACAACCACTCGATATCTAATAGATACTATGCATAATGGTTTTACTGATTGAAAACTGGATTCTTGCAAAGTAGCCACTCGAGGAGCAAAGTTGATAGAGTGAGATTCAACAGAAAGATTTGGGATATGTCTATAAACACATCAGATCAGAAAAATCTCATCTGATCAGTTCACTCAGGTTGAACTTAATTCTACCCTTTGGGTTCTGCTGTGTTGCCGGACTTGAAAAATTCTGGTTAGATGAATTTCACCGGCTTCACCTGCTTTTCATGATGCGTGCAGTACATTTTCCTTCAAGGAAAATACAAAGCTCAGTAATTCATTTAGTGTTCAAGCGTGCCACACAGCACATTAATGAGCAGAAATCGATTATCAGCTCAAGGAAAGGTGAGAGGAAATTATATCATAATCGATGCTATTTAGAAATGTTTTTATCAATCAATCAGTCCTTCTAATGAATAAGGAAGCTTGCCGGAAACACACTGGCCCTGGGAGAGACCCGCCGTGGGAGAGAGCAGCTCTGTGGGTCAGGCTGACAGTAACTCAACAGGGAGCTCACCCCAGCTTGGGAATAAGTCCCTGAAGTGCCCCTGCCTTGGTGTGCCCTGCTGGAAAATGGGCGCGAGCTGAGAGTTTAGCATTAGGGATTCATCACCATCGTTATAGTTCCACTGAACTCCAAAGGCAATTGTTGATACCACCAATAAGCCTAGATGTTTCTCTAGACCACATTTAATTTCAAAAAAGCCTACTTCATTCATTTTATGGCACCCTAAATTTTATTCAGTTGACTGGGAAAAGGAATTCTCACTCAACGTGGAGCATTTTTTGTTCCTTCTGAGAACACTTTCTTTTCCGTGAGTATACCCCTGCTCACTCAGGTATACATCAAGTGTTTTGCACTTTTTGGTGCACGGAAAGGCTCTGCTTCCCCAGTTCTGCCCCTGCATGACAGTCTGGAACGCTGAAGACAGTGCTCCAGAGGACCGTGGGCAAGGTAGGACCTGGGGCTGGATACATTCTGAGCTGTGTGGTTGAGTGTGCAACAACTCCGCAGGCCCAGGACGTCCCTGCCAGGCATGGTGGGCAATGCTCCATCCCTCCCCCTACACTCTTAGCCCCAGTATCAGCGTCTCAGTGAGGCCGTCTTCTTCCTTCATTTTGTGCAACATGTGCCATTCCCCTCACAACACTGAGCACCCTCTAACGCAGTATGTAATGACGGCGCTGTTTACTTTCTGTACCACCTGCCCCCATGCACTGCGACATCGGCTGCACAAGGATGGGAGCTTCTCACAGTTATGCTCACTGAGGTTTTCCAAGCACCCGGAATGCCGCATGGCACACAGGATGGGGCTCAAAGTCTCTCTGGTGAATAAATGAATGGTGACCCTGTGGCTAATTATTTTTTTAACAGATGGAACAACTGGAGGACCCTGTCAGTTACACCCTGTTTTCTGCCCGATTATTGTCTTTCATGGAGTTTTTATGGCACCAACCGAGGGTGTAGAGAGGGTTCCTATTCTAAGTGCTGCTGACTGAATCCGCTACCGAGAATTATTTAAACGGTATTATGAATGTATTGCCATGTCTTCATGCACAGTTTTGTGAAAAACAGACCCTGCCAACACAGGAGTTCACCTGAAGTTCTTTTCCCTTTCCTCAGATGATGCACAAGACAGAAAAGTAACACACAAAATGGGAGAGGAGAAATGCTATTCCAGGTCCTGTATTTAAGTGATCTAAACTGAGCCCAGACTCCTAGAAAAATAAGCCATCCTGGAGTGCAGTGTGGCAAAAGCTTGGGACCTAGCAGATACTACTTCTAGGAATTAATCTCAAAGTTGCAACCAAGCAAGTGTAAAAGGTCTTCAAGAATTTTACTGCAGCATTGTTTACACGAGTGAGCAACTGGAAACAATCTAAATATCCCACAGTCTAAGTTGGTTATTAAGCTACTCAGAAGCCGCACAGCGACTAATACTGGGCTAGAAAAGATGGTCAAATGACATGGAAAGGCATTCACAATGACGTTCAAGAAAATGATGGGCTTAGATACAATTTTTGGTAAGAGGAAGAAACAGGAAAAGTGTAAGAAAAAAGACTGCAAGGATATATTTCCCAAGTATTCACGATAAGCCTACTGGGAAGTGACACTTAACAGAAATTTTTCTCCTTTTTCATTTGTATTTTCTAATTATTTTTGTAATAGAGAAAAACGATCTTTAAGTGACTGTGTGCAGATAGATACCTAAGAACATGATACTGATTCAGAGAGAAACTAACGGAGCATTTAACTTAATGATTTCCACTCCGGTAAGTCTACTGTTCTTACCATACACGCGTACCAAAGGCATGCTTCACCCGAGAGTGAGCACCCTTCTAAGGCAAAAGCACATTCTTGAAATCAAAATGCAAACATTTCAGTTCACAGCTTATTAACCCAAGAGACTCTCTTAGAAGAGAGCCAAAGTGATTAATAAAATCAATTAAGATGTTCAGGGGACTGGGAAAACACAGTAGCTAGAAATATGAGGGGACATGTTTTCCCCACCTGAATTCCATCAGTTGACTGAAATCAAATGAATACTCCATCTATCCACCTCCCAGTCTTTACCCCGACTCTCCACAGTGTGCTCCAGCCTCTGCCTACTACAGCAGCCTCACCTCTGCCAGCGCCTGGGGAGGCGACACATCGCCCCACACATGGGAGTCTCAGAACCGTTTCAGCAGCATGGAAAACACCCGGACACTCCACCCACCTGAACTCTCATCGCCTAGTTCACAGAGAAGAAACGAAGAATCATGGAAGGATGCTTTTCTAGGTAGGCTGAGGAACAGGGATTCCTTCTCAGAGAGATAGAAAAAAGGGGCTGGTTCTTTTCACTGCTGGGTTTTAATATACTAAGCTTCCGCAGTTAAGTCTTTGGATCACTTGTGAACCAGGGTGTGAAGAGTTTTAATCTCCAAGGAAAATTCACTCCCTTCCACGCTGTCATCTCCCTATCTGTGCTTTCTCAACTCACCCCCATCCCCAGCTGCCCAATTCCTGCTCCCTCCCTCCCCGCTCCCCCCCACCCCAAATAGTAGTTTGTGAAGCAGAAACCACCAAGTTTGTTTAACACCGTCACAGGGCTCTCAAATTCTCAAGATTTTGGTGTTTCAGGAAAAATGGGTTTAATCTGAAGGCTGCCTTGATTTACCAGTGTGCTCACAAGACATGGAGGGAGACACCCGCCCCTCTACCGAAGACAGATACAATCCCTGAATGGATGGTTGCTCTAAGTGAGAAGGAAATCGGGCAAAAGTGCCAGCAGCGACAGCCAGCCCAGCCTGAGGACACACTCAAAGATCCTAACATTTCTGTAGCTTCAGAAATACTCCTGGGTTGGGACTGGGGGAAAAAAAAAAAAAAAATATATATATATATATATTCCATCCGTTAAACTGTGTAGGTGATTCTTCCAGCACTTGCTTCTGGCAAGTTCCTTTGGGGGTGTGAAGCCTTTTTCTCCTCCCATCTGCCTGGAGAGCCAGCTGCCTTGGGGATGCGAAGCACCAGCTGGCTCTCATCAGCCTGCTGGCCATTTTGCCCAAAGTCTCCATTCTGCTAGATTTCAGAGGAAGAGAAATGGCACACGATTATGAAACCAAAGTGGAGGGGGGGTTACTTGAAGGTAGGGGGCAGGATTTAAAGCATAAAAGAAAACAATAAATGAAGCAAGCTGCAACAAAAGCAAACTTTCCATAATGGTGAATAAGGAGTTAGGAATCTCAGTCCTTCCCGGATGCAAAGGCTAGAGATGCCTGGAGAATATGCTGTCCGCTCCACCCACCTCCTCAAACTGAGGCGAGAACTCCAGCCTGCACCCACTGTGGGCAGTCAGTGCTCATCCTTTCCCCAAGAGGGCAGGCTGTGGCTTGTGGCTGTTCAGTCTCGAGGGACGGTTGGCAGACTGGTCTCCCACTAATACACCCTATAAACATATATAAAGGTATAACCGCCTCCTTTCACTAGGGAACGGCCACTGCCCCAGGGACGCTGTGAGTTAAGGACCTTGTCAGAAAGCAGCAATCCTCAGCAGGTCAGGGTTCAGAGGGAGAATCTGAGGAGGAAGTACTACTCTCTCCTTTGAGGTTCTGTGTCACAGTTTAGTCCTTAAATGACAACGACTATGAAGATTCTTCAAAAAGAAAGCCAGAAGCATTCTTCTAACACCGGCTCCCATTCACTCTCCCTCCTTGGTTCTGTTTTCTTTAAGGGCAAAAGATTGCAGTTCATTTCCATTTTCTATGCTGTTCAGAGAACCTAAGTGATGGCAGCTTGTTTCCTTGAAGGGAGAAAGTTTGCTAAATGGGAGGAATTCAGTAAACCCATCTGTCAAGATTTCTTGAGGGTTAACTGTGTTTCAGTTACTGACTTTGGGAAGAGAGAAAATCACAGAAGTATCAGTTTTTTTTTTAACTTTCCCAGGAGCTATGGTATTCTACATTTACAACTCACAAAGACTAGCCTTTGCCTTTATGATTTTGTAAATACCAGTCCCCAAATCTACGATGGTGGTCTCACTGGGGGTGGAAAAGAAAAGCTCCTTTTCAAACTCCCTAAAATCATTCATGATTTTGGACAACTTACATTCCCCTAAAGCTGATTTTTTAAAATGAGAGTGAAAGAAAGAACATCTAGGATGAGAGACAAAAAGAAAAGGATGAGGACTGTGATGCTGTGGTTTATAATAACAAGTATGTATTTGGTCTTCATCCCCGTTCCTGGCACAGAGCTCCTAAAACTTTTGGAATTTCCTAAGTGACAAGAGTCAGAAAGATGAAAGGAGAGGCTTTTGTTATTCGTTAACAAGCCCCTTTCAAACACACGAGAATTTATGTTAATAAGTAATTTTTGGAAAGCCCCTGGGTAACCACAGGATGGGTGCTGGTGGCTAGGGGGAACCAACCACACGATTAGAGAGCCCCTCAATGAACCAATCGCCAAGAGCCAATGATTTAATCCACCATGCCTAAACAGTAAAGCCTCCGTAACAATCCCTAAAGTACAGGGTTTGCAAAGCTGCCCAGGCTGGACGTGCTGGGAGGGTGGCACACCTGCAGAGGGCACGGTGGCACGGAGCCCTTCCGCATGCCTCACCCTATTCATCCCTTCTTTCTGGCTGTTCGTGGGTTACAGCCCTTCATGATAAACCAGTAATCTAGCAAGAAACTTTTTTTCTGAGTTCTCTGAGCCAAACCCCAGGAGAAGACCGGGGCAACCTCTGATTTACAGCCAGCTGGTCAGAAGTCCATGTAATGACCTGGATTTGTGATCAGTGTCAGAAGAGGGGAGGGGCAGTCTTGTGGGAATGACCCCATAACCAGTGGGATCTGACACTAACTACAGGTAGATAGGCGTCAGAATTGAACTGAACTGAGGACATTAGCTGGTATCACAGAATTGCTTGCTGTGGGGGTCAAGCCCCCACATCTGGGGACCAAAGGACTGAGTGTAGAGAGAAGAGGCAAAGAGCTATTCCTTTAAGAACAAAAAAAGGTTATCATCATCTTGACAATACGTCTTTTGTTGAAACTAGATTTAAATTCAGTAAATGTTAATATTAAAAGAACGTTAAGAAACTTCCCCTTAAGGTTTAAACTTTTAATATGATTTAGTGACCTACTAAAATGCTCTAATATACTGTCCTCAGCATTAAAAAAAGGCAGTGCCATTTTTACAGAATTTTTACAGAATAAAATGAGAGAAGGCTGTTAGAATAGTATTTACACAACTTATTTAAACTAAATTTTTAGCAGTGACTCTGCTTTTCAGTTAAAAAAACAAAAGCGGCATCTTAGTAGCTAATTTCTAATAGTCCAACCATTTCTCCTACAAAGTGGGAGTACTATGAATTGCTATAGTGTAGAAAGAATGCCCCATAGAATCCTGGAACGAATTCTGGCGAATTATTTTTAAAAATGAACACCACTGGCTCAAAACAAAGGGGTCTGGTTAGCAGGATTTTGGTTGGAGGGACATTCAAATTTGTATCATTTGATAATAGGGTGTTTATAAAACAAATGAAGGAGTAAAGGATGTAAAATCAACTTTATTGAGACTGGACTGTTACCTGTGGCTGGGCAGTCAATCACAAGGAAGAAGGTGCTGCGGAGAAGCTACTTGAATCCAAGCCTGGTATCTGTCCGACTGAAGCTACGGGCAAGCTTAGCACAGCTACCACTTCAGAGAACCAAAAACATAAAACAGAGACGCTGCTGTCTGGAAAAGCTGAGTGGGGTCTCCCACGTTTGGGAAAGAGCTTCATGCGTGCTCTGACCTATGCTGTAACAAATAAATGAATCACGATTCCTGGACACTGGCAGGTAAGATTTAGTAACACTTAATGTTACCAAAAACTGAAAACACAGAGATGCTAGAGCAAATTTATCTATTCTTTCAAGTATATAATTTGAAAGCAAAATGGATTTAACACTTTTTTTGCCTTCATCAAAGAAAATAAAGAAACCGTTTTTAGGGCTCAGGCAAAGACTGAGCACTAGGCTTCAAATAAATCATCAGATTGTTTCCTATTTGCATGCTTCCTCCCAAACTTCCATCCACCCAAAGACAAGACTAGTTCTGCAGCCTTCTATGCAGTTTGGTGCCCATGCACACAGGTGAGGAACGCCAGCTACACGGGGGACAAGTGCTGGGGGTACACTATTCATCTGTTCTAGCTGTCACGGCTGGAGGGTTAGAGAATTTCTGAATATATATAGTCCTACCAGATCAAGTAGAATGTTCATATTATTATTCTTAACATTATATATATATATTTCTAGTGCATAAATTAATATGATATGAGTGCTATATATGTTATAAAATATTAGTACATAATCAGTATATAAAATCATATAAGTAACATACTGACATACTTACTGTTATTCCCCAGAGCTTTCATTGTACATTTACTGAATTTCATGTCACAACTAGTATCATTTCATCCAGACCTTTTCATATATGCATTTACTAAAGACTTCTTATGAGCCAATTATTAGCTCATGTAATAATCCTATTTCTTAGCAATTACTGTAGATCAGTAGTTCTCACAGCGTGATCTGGGCACCCCTGGGGATTGCTCAGACCCCTGAAGAAGGTCTGGGGGACCTGCTTTCACAGCAACACTAGGACATGTGCCTTTATTGCTCACATCTTCTCACGACTGTGCAGTGGGGTTTTCCAGCAGCTACAAGACACGTGATGATGCCATTGCTCTGACAACTAATGGAATGCGGACTTGTATATGCCTGTGCTTTGACAGTGTCTCAGTTTTAATTTCTAATAAGGTAAACTGCAGTAGACCTAGGCCATATAAATAAAAGCCCGTATTGGAGTCCACAATAATTTTTAAGAATTGTTAAGAGGTACTGAGACTAGAGAGTTTGAGAATCTTCATCCTAGGTAACTAGCAATAATTCCCCATTACTATATGTACTATAAAATACTAACTCTTGAGTGACTTCTGGAAGTCACCCGCTTATCCCTCAAAATTAGTGTTCCCAGGAAAATACCTAATTAAGAAAGCGTAGCAGTAATAGCTGAGCTAAACAACTTCACTGGGTGTGGTGGGGTCAAGGCAGGAGGGAGGCAAGTGGTTAGCTGCAAGAATGAAAACAGTTTAAACCTCTTTCAATTGCCACCAGCCCCCGAATGCTTCGGTATCAGATGACTCTTAAAATACTTACTTGGGTTTATCTTGTGGTTGGGGTTCTTCTGCTTGCCTTGGGAGTGGGGGGAAGACTACCTGAAACTAAAAAACCCAACACTTAGTCTGTTTATTCTGCACATGGTACTCCGGTTGAGAAGAATGTCAGCTTTTAGAAAGAAGTCTTTGGCATGGGTTTACGAGAAAGATAAGGAAAATAATCGTTCCTGTAAATCAGAAGGGCAGAGTGGGAGCCTCCAGATTACTCACTCACAGTTAGCCCAGCAAAGTCCCTTAAGTGTCTGATGCCCCAGAGCACTAAAGCCACTTGCCCCTCAGAGAGTAGAGAAGGGGAGGGGGCGGAGGAGAGTCCATTATCAAAACCGCAAAGCAAATCAGAAACCCAGAAAAACCTGACTTTCTGCCTGTAAACCTGAATTCCCCTTTGTCACTCTACATCTTCTGTGCCCAGATTCCTTTGAAGCACCATGTATCATCTCTTAAAACTAAACCCTTCAAAACAATTTTTGAGTCCTTCCACTTAGTCAAAATATACATACTGAATTAAACATTTCAAAAATTCATTTAATCCTATCTTTGATAAGACTGTTTATTCATTTCTGATCTGTCTCGAGCATCTTGCCTTTGTCTGTAAATATGGCATTCCAGGCGTTTTCAGAGCAGTTTCAAAGAAAGATCATTACGCCAGTGCTTACTGACACAATGATGATCCCTCCTGGTCTGATGTCATGGGGCAAGTTCATTTCCAATTAGCTGTCTACGCCAGACCCTTGACACTAGGCAGAAACGTTTCTTGCCTTTTTCTCTTCCCTTTATTGCCACAGTCTCCAATGAGTCCTGCTTGCTGTATTTAATTAGTTTGCTTCTCTTTGTCAAAATAAATCATTGTTTATTTCTCACCCCAAAACAGTACTATCTATCTATTCTTACAAAACACATAAACAGTAATCCTCTAAAGAGACACTGATTTGTTTGCCTGATATGCTTTACACTTTATTGTTAAGCTTTTTATTTAATAAAAGTTAAAATTTTTATTCAAAATGGTTTTTTCCTTCCAACACGTACAATATTCTCAGGGATATAATGTATATCTTAATTCTGTTCCCAGGACAATTCCCTATTTGCACATATCTTTGCATTGGTCATCCTGGCAGGCAGAACACCATAGTCCTTCTAGAATCCTTTACAGTCCCTGTCAGACCCCTAGAAAATACTATGACTGTGAAGACTTCCTAAGTTTACTCAAGCCAACCAGCATTACTCAAGCTTTGCCTAGGAAAGTTTTAATGGAAGTCATTTCCTAAATGCTCTTATTTCACCCTGAAAACAGAGGTGGCAGAGAAATATGAGAAACTACACAAGTGTCATAAAGCAGCATTACATTAGTAACAAAAATTCTAACAAAAACCCACTGAGGAGAGGTGAGCAGGGTACTCACACTCAGGTTCAAAACAGCTGACATTTTTGTGCTGGAATCATTGCCCAGAGACTGGTCAAGTGAGAATATTTCATTCAAAGTCATGGTATTAAAAGAGCCCTCTTTAATTTCCGTAATCTGTTTCTTTAAATGTGTCCTTCTTTTAGAGCTTCTTTAACTTTCTAATTCATTGACATAATGTTCAAAGACAACGTGCACTTCAACAAAAATAAGCAGCTTTAAAATTTTTTTCCTTATTTTGGTCTTTTTACCATTACCTTAGTACCCATTTTTTTTATCCTCTTACATATTCTCAACCAAATTATTCTTATCTTGCCTAACCTCACTGACCCACCCATTACACATACTCTTTTTCTATCTCTCGTTCTTTTCTAACAGCATTCTTATCTTTTCTCTAGAAGTTTAAATAGTTTCCGTATATTGTTATTGGATTCCTTCCCCTGCCCAAAATAGGTTGGGTTTTTTTGTTCTCGTTTGGTTTGTTTGGGGCAGGAGGTAGGAGACAGGGCAATGGTTATTTTAATTTTAAACCTTCAAAATCTAGCAATTTACTCATCTTGCCCCAACACATATATTCGGAGAAAATTTAGTGTCCAAGTTCATTTTGCAGAGCTTGGTACACACTGCCATTGCTCTGTCTTTTTGTGCGAAGGCTGCCTTGTGCCTTCAGCAGTGCCCCAGCTTTGGGGCCCAGTTTTGGCCACTTCCATGAGGCCCACCCACCACCCTCAAGTATGGGAAGAAAGGGTGGTTCTCTTCCCAATTCTTCGGCCCTGCTGGATCTGTGAGGTCAGAACTTTGAAAACCACACTAGTTCTTATAGCAGAGGCCTCTACACCAGGCAAGCAGAACGTGTCGATCCGTGCGGTGCTGTTTGCTCTGCCAGTGGATTTGGTGAGAGCCTATTCCCAAATTCCCTTCCTCTCATTTCTCAGCTGGTTCCTCCCTCCTCCCTCCCCCTTCAAGCACACTTTAGACTCTGAGCAACTGATCATGGGGGACCAATCCCTCTGAACTAGAGCTCTGAAGCCAGGTCATCGTCCTAGGCATGAAACAAGATGAGTTAGAAATAAGCCTTTAATTACTAACTGCACCAAACTCTGCCTTTTTTCAGAAGCCAAAGTTCTGTACCCAGAAAGCCCCCTTTCGTGGCTTTCCAACAGGTCTCCAGCACAAAATTTGTTATTTAAAAACTTATTGGATTCCTATTTCACTTGTCCTTTTCCGGCATCTAGGAAATCTTAAATCCAGCCTTGTAAGTAGATTTCAGGTCCACTGAGTTTTCCAGAATGTTATGTGACCAACTCGAGGCCTCTGTCCTCACCTCATTTTTAGAGTCAGGACTTCCAACCAAGGGTCAGTCTCTACCCCTCCTCCCTCTCGCCACCCCTCTGCAGCACCACACCCGGCAAGTACACCATGCAAACACACTCAGGGGGCTTAAGGCTCCTCCCACACACACTACAACCGATCATCCAATGCAAAATAAACAAAAGACATCATCTCAAATTCACAGGTCTGATGCTGTTTCCGTTATGTCCACACTGGTTTCTTCTATCAATGCCCATTTTCATGGACAGTGTTCAGAGTGATAGGATGTTTTCTGTCTCACAGGAATGAATTTCATAATCATAGCCCATTCAATGATACAAAGTCCCTCGGTGTTGCAAAGAGTGATTTTTAACAATAGTCATGAGCAATGCTTTGTTGAAACCAAACTGAAGAGCTTTACTGAATATCACCATGACCTGGGTCTTATTCTACGGCATTACTGGTGTGGAAATTAAACTTGTGCTGGCCATTCTTCTGTGAATAATGCCTCATTTATGAGACATAGATAAGAATCTATGAGTAGATTAAAAAGACTGAACAATCCCTTTTGGAAATAATACAGTTATTGAGTTAATGACACTAAAGATGATTTTGAAAAGAAAGAAAATCTCTTGTCTTATTTTGTCAAGTTTTTGCTTAACCTCTCTCATAGGAGAAAAATTAAGGAGAAGTGGATAGAATACACTCCTATTTGAATGTAGCACAAAGGAGAACTCCACTGAAATGCCAAATGGTTTTGTTGTTCCATCCAATTCCTAATTATTTGAGGGTAAACTGCCCACTTTACAGCTAACAATGAGGCTTGGAAACATCTGTCTGCCCCAGCTGGGTCATGAGGACGCAAAACCAGGAGGTCATGCAAATACTTAGGGCGCAGGCTTTACATCACTCAGTTCCTGTCTATTTGACACCTTGAGGAGAATTCAAGAAAATCAGATTCTTGCATCTGAGCCATTAGATTTCGCAGCCTCAGCCCTGAGCAGAGGTGAAGTGGGCACTCCGGGCAGGGGCTGCCCATCCTGTCCGTCACATTTTCCTCCTCGCTCTCATCACAGTAGGTTGTGCTCAACAGCCACACCATGCACATGTGTGCGGAGCACCTGGTACACATTGGGTGTGCAGGCTTTACGGCTCCCCTCATCCTCACCACGACCCTGCCAAGTAGGCCTCGTGGGTTCCACATCAGAGCTGAGGGAAATGTGGCAGGGAGAAACTACCCAAAAAGGCCAATAAGGAACAGAGCTGCCATTCCAATCCAGGTATGTCTGGTTCCTACACTGTACTCGTTCTTTCTAGAATGCCATGCCATTCATGCTACTTCTCTGTACTAACTGTACCACAGAGATGAGCATCTTACTAAATTCTCAAAATACCAATTTTAAGTCACAAACAGCCACATGTAGTTGCTAGAAATACACTGACTGAAAAGAATTATTTTGTATTTTGTGACAAGGTGGGGAGAATAAATAACAAATTACTTTTTTCATTGATCCTATAAGCACTATTTTCCAGACATGTTTATTTATACAATAAATTTAAGAAGAACGGTAACAAACGTTTAAGACTATTTACTCTGTGGAAAACACTCTGGTAATCACTTTACCTAATTATTTCATTTACTCTTCACCCTGTCACTTAGCTATTGATCATCATCATCGCCCTTTAACCAAGGAGGAGCCAGAAGCACAGGGAATGCAACTTATTGGTCCCAGGTCACAGCCGGTGAGTGATGGTGGTGATACCCAAATCCTGGTGTTAGAGCATCTGACCACTGGGCCATCCTGTCACTACCTGACATCCAGGGAACTGACCAGCAGAGGCAGCCTCAGAGCTGAGCAGGGAGGTGAAGACACTCCCAGGAGCTCCTCCCCATGGTCTCAGGGTCCCAGCCCTCAGAAGAGGAGGGACAGACCAGCTCAGCCTATGGTGGGAGAAGAGCTCTTTCAACTCTCCCTTCCTCCTGTGAGAGACAACAAGGAACCAAGCAGACTGGGCAAAGAACAACACGGAAAATTCCTAAGTTAGAAAAGACCTAGATGTGAACAGTTCATTATAGAATGGCCGGAGGTATGATGAGGCAGTGAGACATCCTGGCTGGAAACCTGCTCACAGTTTTTATGTAAAAAAATGGGGAGGGAGGTGGGTAGTGGCAGCAGAGATTAGCATTCATTTAGTTAATCTATTATCCCCACATTAAAACATAGGAATTTACAACCAAAGAAGTTTGAAATGGAACATTTTATAAATCACTTAACAAAATACAGGAGCTATTTTCTTCTACAGAATTTAGAGCTCAGTCACTTTAAAGAAACCACTATGAAAAATTTCAAACATACATGCAAGTTTGCAGAGTGGTAAAACGAGTCCCCATAATCCTTCAACAGTCATCAAGATTCTGCCACACTGTACTATTGGCTTCACTACTCCACCCTCTAGGATTTTTCTGCTCAAGTATATCAGAGCAAATCCCATTTGTTCTAAAGCTGTCATTTACCCTAACATGCTTTAAGGTGTATTTGCTGCATATAAATGCATATAAAAATTAATTTTTATAAACCACAATGTTATTGTCAAGCCTGAATAATTACTGGTAACAGCTCTGGTCCATATTTAAATTTCACTGTTTATCTAAAAGTTATTAGTCTTTTTAAAAAAAATTTGTTTTGTTTGAAGCAGGATATCCAAAACAAGGGACGTACATGGCTTCTCTTCTCTTTAGCTCCTTTTAATCTATAACAGCGCCTCGTCAACTTCCCCTTTTTAATCAGGCTACCAACTTGAGGGAGAAACTAGTTCAGCCATACCATCTGTATTCATTTCATGCCCCTGATTATTTACTATGCCCATCAGAACACAGTGGACCTGATTGATACCTTCCAGCCTGAGTCAGTTTTTCAGTTCCCTCACTCTTTGTCCTCAAAATGGAAAACAACTACATACGACACGACACGGGCAGCTGTGTTTTGTCTTCCAGAAGTTATACACATTACTGAGGACTAAACATGCCTGTTATTATGCTGATGCGTAATTACCACAGGAAGCACAATGAAGTCCTCCTGGGGAGACTGGTAGGAACCCGGCCAACCCCCTCCTCCCCTGGCCCATTACAAAGACGGCACCAGAGCCAAACCTGGGTAATTCTCTTAGGGACAGAGCTGCCCCTTGTTAACTCCGGAGTCTGGGGAATGAGCTGGCCAACGGATGACGATCATGCAGGGGAAAGTCAGTCTGCTGCATTACAGAATGTGCTCGGCTCGTTTTCTTTGTCAGGGGGTTTTAATTATTTAGGATGAAGCTCCGCTGCATGTTTTGTAATAATAAAGGCCAGGGAACACAAACCCTCACTGCAGCCCGGCACGGCCGTACAATCTTTGCTGAGATCCGGGCGAGGGAGCGAGGGCTCCTTAACCAGCTTTCCATTCTGTAACAGAAATGACTCTCACCTAGGTCTGCACACAAAACTCTGAATGGCAAATCCGATTCTGTCAGGGATGCACCTGTGGCCAAGTGACCGTGGGACAGCCTTTTTGCTGTGATTGGAGCAGCTCTCTCCTTGCTCTGCCCACACCCGGCCGGCCCTTCAGCGGCCTCGAGCAAAGCTTCCTGAGGGAACGTCCCTGAGATGCTCAAGGAGATGGTCTCGTTTCTACAGGTCCACCATCTACAGATGGTCTGTGAACCGCACCACTAGAAAAGGCATCTGTAAATGAAGTGAGGCCACTCACGACCTGGGCGCTGCCGCCAGTGCTCTGGGTGTGGGGCTGGACTACACTGGCTCCTCCTTCCCACTCCTGGGCACATCACAGTTACTCATTCCGACCTGCTGTGTCCTTTCAGAAATTACCATAATTACAAAGAATAAACAATTTAAAAGACTTTCTCTGGGGTGAGGAGGGGGGTAAACCAAGATCTATTTCATTTAGAATAAAGCAAATGAGTGAGGACCAAGAAGGCAAGGTGGGAAAACTTATTTAGAATTGTCACAGACCCTAAATTTACAGGAGAGTGACATCCTACAGGCAATGAAACACAGCCACTCTTGATCACCCAGAGGCCAACTGCTCTGTGACTGGATAATGCAGGTCACTCTCCCTCTTCTTTCCCCATCTGGGGTTACTGACTCACATGCTGTACATTTCTGCCATAGAATGTTAAGAAAAGGCACAATACACCACAAACTCTCCAACAGCTTAGGGATTCCTGGGGGACAAGGAAAGTACTAAAATCAGCCCAGAAGTTTGCACACAGTAGGCACTCAATAAACAACAGCTTGAGCAAGAAGTCCTAGGTCCCCCTTGTCCATCCAGACCACTGTCTATCCAGGGTATGCTGTAGTTTCTCTCATTGTAACACTTATATTACATTGCAAATTTTACATGATCTTGCTTGTGACCCTAGCTAGCAGCAGTTTAGCAACTCAAGAGCAGCTAATTTGTTATACATAATGTCTCGAATGGGTGAATGAATGAAGAGAGCAGAGAATGAAATTTACAGCCAAAAAAACTATATTTTTTCAATAAATTACATATAAAAGAAAAATAAAAGTTGGGCCTTGATTCCACAACTCAAAAATAAACCTATTAAGAGTCTATTTTGTACCCATCTAGTATTTTTTTTTCTATTCACCTACAATATACACATTGCGGGGTTTTTATTTTTTTTATGTAGTTTCTATTAAAAAAGAGGATTACATTATGTGTAATAGTTTAAAACTTGCTTTTTAAAAAACACAATATGATCCTTGCCATCTCAGAGCTTTCATTTTAGCAGAAGAAATCCTACAGAGAGGAACTGCTGGCTGAAAGACAATATATAGCTTAAATTTTGATACATGCTGCCCAAATGCTCATCTTGGGCAGGGCCCACTTGTTCACTGGGTTAGCAGGCTCCTCCTAGCTATTTCTTGACTGAATCAGGTTCCTTAGCTCAATCTAGTTCTTAAGTCAATCAGTGATCCTGGGGGCGCTGAGTTGTCCTGGGCCAGAGGGATCCTACACTGTGACAGAACCACACGGACCAATACCACAGTCAAGAAAGACGCTTCTCACACTCCATCAGGCTATTGTACTGCAAAGGAAGTCAATGCTTCATGAGATTTGGGGCCTCTCTGGAGATTTAAATTATTCATGTGATACTTGTTCTCAGTTACCGTGTAAAATTCAGAGATGATTGTATCTTGCTACCCAGGAGGGCAGGCTGATGACATCTGTGTGCGGTCAGCTTTGGGGTGCCCGGCCCTAATTCTCAGTAATTCCTATCAGATTCACTCACTTTCACTAACTCCCAATTATCTGCACCTAAGTGACTTTTTTCCCTTCATGTTTTTCCACAATCCTGACCCCCTGGCTTCACTCACTCCCATCTTTCTCAGCATCTGCAGATGACCCTGCCCACCAGCTTTCACAAAACTGGTCAGGACTGTCTGTTAAAAGCTGCCTTCTTCTCCCTCAAATTTCTGAACTTCACCAATTCTCTTTTCACTTCTGACAGTTTTAAAGCAATGGGTATCCTGCTTCTCCAGAACTCTGTTTATTTTATGTTCTCCATATTGTCAATAGTTTCCCTCTGCACCAGCAAATTTCCCCTGACCTACACACACCCTCAGGTCTCTTCTTAAATTAAAAACAAACAAACAAAAACTCTTGTCTGGATCCTGCTTCTGGCTTCCCTCTCAAGCCACATCTCTCCCCTCATCCATCCCCTCAGGCCTGGCTGGAATTCTCATCACCTTGTTTCCCAGGTGTTCCTCCTGCCCCCAGACACTAAGCCCACCTTTGGGCACAAAGCGTTGACTCCCATTGCAGCCTTTTTCTGCCCTGGGCTCTGGGTGGCCCCCGTGGCAGTTACAATCCATATGGGAGTGTGGAATTTGAGGCTCCCCACAATCTGATTGCCCTGTATCTTTCCAGCCTGACCTCTCACCATAAAACCTGCCCAGACTGCAGTCTTTGGTCCCTCAGATTACACACCCTTTCCCAGAACTGCCCTGTGCTTTCTTATCCCGTGTCTTTGCTCATCACCTCCCCCTGCTCCCACTCATCTGTCAGAACCCTCCCCATCTTCCAGGGCCCAGTGCAGATACCACCAGGCAGAGCCTTGCTGGTCTCCTCCTCCCCAGACAGAGCTCTCCTCTCTGACTTCACTCCCTTGGTATCTGGTAAATGCCTGTGTCCCTCACTGAACGGTCACTCACTCTATATTCCTCACACAGCTGGCCTAGAACTCTGGTCTTGAACCCATCTGCCTTGTACTTTTGCAACCTCAGCCGCATCACGTAGGTTTTCTGCAATCAGTCTCTCTCTCGGTAAATGGGGTTAAAAATATCCACCTTTTAGGGTGAAACTTAAATTTATTATAACTCACTTAGTGAAGCAAAATGAAACTTTCAGAACTTTCTTGTACCTAAGGCAAGCTCTGAATATACAGAAAATGTCTTGTTTGCTTTCTCTGTGCTGTCATCACTATTAGTTTCCAAATAATATACTTCTTCTGATGAAAAATACCCTATTCTCATGCCTGTGGTGTATGTCTAGGTCTTATCAAGCAGGCGTGTCACAAGTACCACTTTGGCTCTTTGCATTAGCATCCTCCTTAAATAAAATCTCATGCTTGGTGGAGACGTCCATGATAAAAACTTCGCTGTGCAAACAAAGCTGAGGAATACTTTATCAGGTTTTGATGGTCTGACACGGCACATCAGCTAAATTGTTTTTTTTTTTCAAATCAATAATCCACAAAATGCTATCAATGCCATGTAATGATCTCAGACCTAAGAACAGGGTTTACAAAATCTAAACTGAGGTAGAAAACTGAATGAAAGCCAATTTATTTCTGGACAAAGCAGGATAAATTGGAATAGAGACTGTTGAATTTCACCCAGGGTTTTCCGTGGTGGCCACAGAGCGTGTGCAAATGTCTCCCAGTTAGCCAGCCTGGCTTCTTAACCACGAGCCACGGTAACTGAGTTTAACCTATTTCACAGTCCTCTTTCACCTCACTTACCACCTCAACAAGCAATCTTGGAATTTCTGCTATAATTATTTTGCAGTTTAGCTCAGACCTCAGTATCAAGCACAGCTCATAACCAGAGGAGGAAGTAAAATTCAGAGCTGTCCCCAGTCTCCAAGCAGACATCATGGCCTACTAGTGGAGATACAAGCAAGGCCAGGAAGCCGTGGCCGGCATCTTGGCTTATCAGAACAAGGGCCGGAAGCAATCCGGGTCAGAGGTCATGAAGAAGGAGGTCAACTCAGGATGCTAGGATCAGACACTTATGGACGAGAAGCAAAGTGGACACAGACGATTTAGGTCCCAGTCCATCTAAGCAGGCCTGGTCACAGACACAAGGCGTGGGCAGTGAGCGGAGCCTGACGGCTGAAGTGGCCTGACAAAAGCCTGGGCCACAGAGCCAGGCAGCCTGGCTGCTAGATTCATCTAGAGATGCCACATACCCACTTTGCAGGCTACTGTGTGAGTATTATTTCACCTCACAAAGCCTCAGCTTCCTCATTTATGGAAGGGAGACTGCAGTAGCAGGAAGTGTGAGGAACAAAATGGGACCCCTAGAGGAGGCTCCCAGGACATCTGGCACCTAGTGGGGACTAACAGCCCGATGAGAGTAAAGCTCTCATTAAGTGGTAATTCCCTTCACTTTCCCAAGAGGCTAAAGGTGACTTTCCACTCAGCCTCTACCTGGCTGACAGGTAGGCAAGTGACCCGCCCTGTGAGAAGCTGGGAGTGCAAAGGGTGGGAAGCAAAGTCATTTCTGACACTGGCCTTTCTAGTCCAGACCCGTCATTACAGCACTAGTAATCAGACCTTACTTTTAAAGGAGAGGGGGAAAGATGTCCGAAAGTAAATTGTCATTTGTTTTTGAAACGCATTTCCATGGTTGTAGGACTTCAGGGAGGTCACCTGTGTGCCTCGGTTTCCTCACACCTGACAGCCAGACTGTATGTATCTTCCATGTCTTAGGGAAACTCAAAATAAAATCAAACCCCCAAAGCCTGTCCATTTATTTTCAAATTTAAGGCAAAATGTAAATACCCTTACAAGGACAGTGAGGATATGACATTTTGACTTTCCACATCTATTTGAGTAATTTGGTAAGCCAAATCAGACTTGCCGATGTGAGCTGATGCTGAGTCCCCTTCCCTGCAAGGTTGACCACTTGCTGAATCAAGTGCACAGAAGATCAATGATAAACCCTGCTTCCACCGGGACAGAGAGCCTGGTCTCTCCTACCAGCTGGGCATACCTTTGCTTTCTGCTGAGTAAAGAAAGAGGTGACTGTAGGGACCACACATCATCAACGTCCAGAACACAAAGGGATCCGGGTGATGGAGTGGACACAAGTTTACACATCTGCTTATGTTTTAAGAACAAGGTTCACAAAATAATTAGTGCTTAGGTCACAAAGTTAGCAAGTCTCCTGGGCTGACCCAAATTAACGTGGTATAGGCTAACATTCTGTGCTTCCTTGCTCTAGAAGGCTGAACTGCACGGATATGCTGGAAAATGATGCAAACATGCTCTGCTCTCTTGAATCAGTTGTTTACCACAGGGTTTGTGACAGGATCTCCAAGGAGCAGCTAGACTCTATACAAGCTCGTTTCAAAAAAGACAACAAAGAATGGCATATACACACACACACGCAACTGTAAGAAATGAAATGCAAACTGTAATAAAACACAGAGGCGTGAGATGGTGTCAATAGGAAATTTTCTAGTTTGCCTACAGTATTCCATTGCTCAACTAAGAAAACAAATTCTTTCTGAAAATGACTTCTTTTATCATAAAACAAGTGCTGCATATATTTGTCTTCTCTATATTCAAAAGTTAAGAATGGCTCTTATTTCAAGTACTCATTCTCTATTACCAAGGAATGAAACTCAATCAGATATTAAGGATGGTGAATCCTCATTCACTTAACTTGGAACTCTGAGTTATCAAACAAATTTGAAACGTTCATAGCAGGGCAATTAATGTGAATTTTTATGATCCTATCTATTGCCCTTATAATAACAATACTTGCACTTACCAGTGTAAGGTGACTTCTGTGACTATTACCATTGTTATTATAACCTAATTAAACTCAGAGCTGGGCTACCTTTCTCAAGGTAGTCCAAGACCTGCTGCATTCGATCCCCTGGCGCCTGAGTTTAGCTACCCGAGTGGTAATTAATGTCCCCAGGTGATTCCAGACTTGCTTACCAGTGTCTGAGAACCACTGTCTCAGACATAGGGGGCATCTTTTCAGATCCTACAGAACAAAGAGATAAAATATCAAAATTCCTTTTTTAGAGCAAGTATGGCTGTACTATTTTACAGTCCTCAGAAATGAGGTAAGTGCCCAGGGCCAGAGGGCAAGGCCTCGTTCATTCTCACCTACAGGTTGACGATGTACTCAGAGAGATTTCAAACCAAACCCCTCCAGTGTGAACGCCATTCAACAACTCTTTTGTATTTAGGAAATTTCTCTCCAAATGATCCTTGAAAGAGTCCTCACCATAGGGACTGCCACACTTGCCCAGGTGAAAAGAGCCAAGGGGGACACTCTGAAGAGCCACATCTGAGAATGAGTCAGCTGGCGATTAAACACACATCTGGCCTACAGCTTGCGGACACTTCAGAGACACTGGCTCCACATCACCACTCACTTTTTAAATGAAATGAGCAATGCAAGTGATCATACCTGATTCATAATTAATATTCCCCCAAACATCATAGGATAATAGCCTCAGTTTAATGGTCTGAAAATGTCATAGCCCCTAAAATGAATCTAGAAAAAAGTCTATGGCCAACATTTACGAAAAGAACTACAACATCAGTATTAAAAAAAAAAAAGTTACACTAGAGTATCACTTTTGCCTATTAGATTAGCAAGACTTATATTAATAAAACTGAGAGTTGGCAAGAATGTGGTAAAAACAGACATACTCAGACCCTACACTGAAATGTGGTATGATCTTTCAGGATAGTAGTTTAACAGTCTTTATCAAAAGTCTGAAAAATATGTATACATTTTGACCCGACAATTCCATTTCTAGAAATTTATCCTACAAGAATGTTCAATACAGCACAAGTGAGAAAGCAAGTCAGAAGCAAAGTATTTGCAGTACATGGCCAATAAAAACAATCCGTATTTATATTACAGGTCCACACTCCCTTATCTACGATCTGAACTCAGAAAAGTTCCAAGAACTGAAAGATGTTTCTTTGTGATGCATTTATGGGAAAACGTCATCCACTACAAAAATATTTACAGCCTTTATTCCATTAACGGTAAATATTAATACAGGAGGAGGGTATAGCTCTGTGGTAGAGCACATGGTTAGCATGCACAAAGTCCTGGGTTCAATCCTCATTACCTCTATTAAAAAAAGTTAATTAATTAATTAAAACTAATTACCTCCCCTCCGCCACAAAAAAAGTTGAAACTTAAAAAAAATGTAAATATTAACATATTTTGCTGCTGAAGAGTTAATGTATTTGATTACAGGGGACTACCTCATACCTTGATGAGAGTCTTATAAAATATATAGTATATTTCTCATATTATCTTTCTAAACTCTAACAAAACAAAACAAAACCTCTGAATTCAGAAACAATCTGGCCATGAAGTTCTGGATAAGGTACAATGACCCAACATTTATATGCACATACGTAAATCTTAGTCTGTCTATCTATCAGTGTTCACAATGACTTCTCACACAGTCAAATGACAAGTGATTTTTACTTTCTCCCTTTGCTTTTATATGTTGTCTGAATTTTCCTTTTTATAATAAGCATGTTTATCTTTATTTAAAAAAATTAATGTATTTCCACTTGGGAAAGGGGCGGGGAGGAAAAACAATCTGGTCCTTATGAAACCACCCAACCAAATCTCTTAATTTCACATATTAGAGTTATGTTCACATACTATAACTATGTGTTTTATAACTCAGAGTCATGCGATTTTTCTGCTGAATAAGGTTTCCAATCATCTTCTTGATTTGTGACCAAGCTCGCCCCAGAGCTGTGTCTTTACATGGTTCACACGGATCAAGATCAAGACCCGCTGGCAGCCCAGGGGTGCAGCAGTGAGACACCTTCCCTGGCTCCCACAAAAGATCTCTCCGCGGGCAACTGTCAGAAAACAAACAGACGCCCAGGAGTACCAGATAGACCACCACCCGCACCACTCAGAACGACAGGACGGACGGTGAAGAAAGGGAAATTACAAAAGAAAGAAAAATATGTATCTTTTTATGTAGAAATCTTTGCTGTGACTGAAAATTAGAGAATTAAATAATTTTCTGTAACATCTTATCTCTCTCTAATGAGACTGCAAGTCCCCATAAGTAAAGTACATGTCTCATACTTCCTTTGGCTCAAAGAGAAATTAAAAATGCTTAGTTTTTAAAATTATTAACTTGATGTTAAACAAATAACCATGCTATTAATCAAAAATATAAAAAAGAAATTTGGAAGAGTTATAGTCCAGAAGCAGAAGTCAAATGGACAGTAGTAGGAAACAGGAGTTTAAGAGGCCCACAATAACAGCAGCACCGCACAATCGGCTCTGTTTGATTAAAGGTTGGTTCGCTCATCCTACGCTACTCACTGCCCGTGACTGCGGGCCAGGCACCACGCTCGGTCCAGCAGACACAACAGTGAGCAGGGCAGGCCTGCCTCCAGCACGGACTCGGGTGGTGGGAAGGCAGGCGCAGGGGCTGCCGAGGGCCCACCAGCTCTTTCTCACAGGGAAATTACGTACGTGCATCCTGGTGCCAAAAGTGTCTGTGGGGTCAAGCTCAGCACTGCCTTTTGGGAATTATTAAGCCCAACTCTGGTTTTAAAATCCAGCCCCACACATTTAGAAACTGAGTGACTTGGGACACACGTTTTAAACATTTTTATCTGCGGAATTAGAAGACTACCTACACCTCACACTTCTGAGCATACGAAATGCCTGACTCTGCGTCGGGCCCAGGCTTGGTGGGTTGGTTGCGTGGTTGGTTTTGCTGGCAAAGGTTATTTATCTCCCATTCCCTTCCTTCCCCCACATCTTCCATTTTCCCCACTTGACTGGCTGCCCCCTTTCACTTGCAAACACCCTGGAGTCAAGATAATAAGACACCTTGAGTAGCAGGAAAGAGTCAGAGCCCAGCAGTAACAGGGAGCCAGGAACGCCTGCAGTCCCCACCGTTCCTTGTTCTAGATTAGCCGTCATAGGTCTTACCAGAGGCCAGGCCCCACCTCCTGGGAACCACTGTTGTCCCTGACACTGGGAACCCATGTCTCATTCTTGACAGCCTCTTCAACATCTTCAAACAATCAGCAGTTTCTCCTCACACATTCTGCACTTTATCCAAAGGCACATACATTTCTCTCGATGCACAACTTCCTGGGAAGAATTCGACAACAACCATTTAGTGGACACCTACTATACTGATAGCAGTTTCGCATCTATGTTCTCTCATTAACGCCCACATCGACTGCACGAAGTGGGTACCATTACCATTCTCACTTTTCAGATAAGGCAGACAAGTGTGAGTTGGTGACTTGCTGACTGTCCTTTGGCTGAAATCCTACTGAAGTGTCAGCTCTCGGACCTTCGATCAGAGGTTGCCCCACTAATGCCGTCACCCTGCCTCAGTGGGAGAGTCAGGTATTTCAGAGATGGCTCTACTTCCAGCAACTCCAACATCACCTGGGAGCTTGTTTGGAAAGAAGAATCTTGGGCCTTCCCCAGATACACTGAAATACAATCCACATTTTAACAAGATGCCCACGTGGTGTGCACACACATTAAAGTTTCAGAAGCACTGTTCTAGAACATAAAATCACCCTTCCCAATATCATATTCAGTTAGGGTGACCCAAGGCTGCCATCAGACTACATGGCACTTTTTACATAAATTACAAAAAGGATTCTCATCTGCACATGTTTGACAAAATGATAGGGTCACTGTACAACGAAAAAGGCAGCTCTTCCTTGAGGGCCACCCTTCTCCCCCATGGCTGGGCACACACCGCACAACATCTACACAGACCATCAGAAAAATATCTGGTATTGACCTTTTAATGCCAGTATCAAATTCTGTAAAGGAAGGAAGGGTCTTCACACTGACATTGCACTTGGCCCTGCTAACGCCAAAATCCTTAAAACTCTGACAAGCCTTGCTGACACTAAATTTTCCATTACAATAAGGAATACAGGACCAAGGTCAATTGAAGGGTAACTAAATCCAGAAGTATTTTAACATCCAACTTTAGTGAGGGTCTGGCTGCAGTGTCATATAACCAAACAGCTACACACTCCTATCCCTTTGCCACGGGCACAAGCTGAAAGCAAAGACCAGGCCAATGCCTTCAAGAATGTACAAAGGGGTGGGGTCCAGCTCCATGGCATAGTGCCCGCTTAGCATGTGCGAGGTCCTGGGTTCAATCCCCAGTACCAGTACCTACACTCAAAAAAAAAGAAAAAAAAAAAGAATGCATGAAGAAAACAATGACCTGAATAGCCAAACTCCTACCATAGAGTCACGGACTTTACAGACTGTTCACCATCTCCCAGATGCCAAAGTCTACTACAGCAGGACAGCTTTCTTTTTAGCTCAAAACTGTTATACTCTTTTTACACACAGGATATGCGTACACTGAAAGAAGCAGATAATCTAACAAGCAATCTATACCTTTACCCATCTCAGCAGTGATACCAAGCTTTTTGCTATTTGCCAGTAACGCCAGTCCTTTCTAAGTCATTTTTCATTTCAAACAAATAACAAAAGACGGTAAGAAAATTGCATAGTCATCTTACAAAGTAGTGGTGGCAACAGCTGAAAGGTATCTTCTTAGCAAACTCACTTCAAGAAATACAAAAATCAGGGAAATAAATGTGTTCAAACTATAGGTTCACAACGAATCAGCCAAGATTAGCGACCCTAGCTTTAAGTGGGGCAGTTTTTTATCTTGAAAGAAAAGTGTCATATAATATATAACAGGACACAAAAATGTCATTATTTTTTAAAGTACATTTCCGTGCCGATATTCATGTTTGGATACATGCATATATACTCATGAAAATCAGAGTATATTAACAATATGCTGTTTAAAAGCACAATTAAATAGCAAGTGTAAGTGATTGAGGGTAAACAATATAGTGGAGAACAAAAAACAAGAAACAAGAATGTTTTAGGCGTTGATATCCATGACCAAGCTAAGCAAAACTGCCACTTTGCTAAATTGCAGGCAAGGCCCACCTAAATGTCTACCACAGCAAAGTAAGGTGGAACGGAAATCGTTTGTTCAGCGTTGCGAGGAGGAGAAGGGAACATGCTAGCCATTTCTCATACTCTCACTAGATCCCTTCAGATCCATTAGGCATTCACTTCCCTTGGTTCGAACAAACAGACTCTGCCTCTCTAATTGAAAATAGATGCATTGTCTTAAAATTAAAGGGAAAATCATGCATTACTTGGTTTAAAAGAGCAAGGAAAGTATTTATGTGATGCTTTGCCAGGAGCTAACTAAGAACAGCCAAACGACCAGATTCACAACTTCCTACTAAAATGTGTTAAACTAGGCCACATGTGTCTTACATGGTGGTTTTCAGGCCCTGGACATCCAAGGTCTGAGCAGCTGAAAGGGACTGAGAGGGAGATCGCTTAAGCAGAGTTCTCGTGTGTGCTTGGACAAATCAGTAATGCTCCTTACAGTACTTGCTGTTAGCTTTTTAAAAACCTTTCAGATTGCTTTATGTTGATTTTCATAAAAGAAGTATTCAGTAAATATTTGTTGAGCAACAAAATGAAAGAATATCATCTCCATTTAACAACAAACAACATTTTCAATGACGATGATTTAATTCTCCCCACACATTGTGAAGCAGGCATTATAATCACCACTATCTTACAGATAAGGAAACTGGAATTCAGAGAGATTAACTTGCTCAATATCAGACAGCGATTCTGTTGTACAGCCAGGCTTCAAATCAAATGTCCGACTCCCATAAGTGTGTTCTTACACAGCATATACCACACTGTACATAAAAGCCCATCATATGGTACACAAATGTTCATTCGTTTATTCATTCAACAAACAACAAACAGGGTAAAACCGTGTGCCACATATTGTGCTAGGTTTAAATGATTAAAGCCCTATTTCTGTCCATAATTACGAATTTTCTTCCTTTCGCCCAATTTTAAAACATCATGGATTAGCTGGAGACAGACACACAAGATGAGTGACTTCCAGATGAGATGGACTGCAAAGCAGACCTGGCACTGATAAGCTTTAAACACGTACAGTACGTACGTATCATCACTTTAATCCCCATGTATACAGTGTCCAAAGGTCATTCCTAACACAAGAGACAACAATCATACATGAGTGTGTGCACATGTAAGTATGTAGCTGCATATGTCTACAGCTTCGCCTGCCTGTGCTTAATACCCCGCTTCACCAAAACGAGTTGCTTCTCAACACCTTCATTAAGACACAATGAATACAAGGCATTGGGAGGTACTAACTATTATGTACAAAATAAGCACGAGGATATACTGTACAACCCTGGGAATATAGCCAATACTTTATAATAACTATAAGTAGAGTATAATCTTTAAAAAAGACAAAGATGAATAAAAATTTTACATAATGGGATTAAAATACTGTAGTTAACAAAAGTGCAAAACCAGCTCACATCACCTGCAGCTCTCACACTGAGCCACACTAGATGGCCTACTTCCACAACAGCTGGAGACTTCAAAACAAGACCCAGGGAAGCCTGTTCAGTCCTTCTACTATGCTATGGATAGTGAAGATATGAAATCAGAAGGGGTTCTGGTGCCAAATCAGCCAAATTTAGGTGGTTCAGAGCAATGCTGGCCCCAAAAAAGGTAAGTGGAAGGGAAATGAGGAGAACCCCAAGGCACTCACAGTTTAGCTCCTACTCTGGTTAAAGGAAATGTGAACGTAAGAAAGAACATGACCCCAGTAAATAACGACAAAGCCGCACAGCACCTCCATGACCCTTTGTAAATGAAGCAATTAATGAGAAAAACGCCACGTTACTAATCTAGGAAAAACAGCAGGCACCTATCAAGCCATGCAGCCAACACAAGCTGAACAAGAAAACCACCTGAGGCTCCAAGGAAGGGAAGGCGTTTTGTGTTGCAGAGAATAGTGATATTTGAATTCACCCCAGGAAATCTACCCGTTAGTTTAAAAAAATGTTCTTCCTTAAAGGTAGTTTTAACTACAAGCAAATAAATTCAGCTCCTGTACAGTCTTGAAGAAGAAAATCAAAGCTGAATGACTTATATTAGCCCAAAATTAAAATTCATTTCAAAGCTCAGAGGTTGAAAGAATACGGCAAAGACACAAAAATACACAAAATAGTCTAATCAATCAGAACAGACACACACACACACATTCACTTGATTGGTGACAAATATGACAGACATTGCATTGCACTGGGTAAAGGATGGTCTTTCCAAGAAATGAGTTAACTATATAACCATAAGAAAAAAAAACCCGACAGCCCCACCTCACACCATACTCTACAAGTCATCTGAAATAGATTTTAGATCTCAATGTAAAAAGCAAAAACAACAAAAGAATGTAGAAGAAAAACCTGCAGAGTATCTAAACAATCTTGAAGTAGGCCAAGATTACTTTAAAAGGATACAAAAGCACAAATCAGAAGGGTGAAAAAATGATAAACTGAACTATGTTACAATTAAGAACTTCTTTTCACTTAAAGAACTATGAAAAGCAAGCCACAAAGCAGAGATGATATTTGTAATGTATTTACTCAACAGAGATTCATATCCTTAATATATGGAGAACTCTTAGAAAACGGTAAGAAATCAGACAATCCAGTGGGAAGTAAGGTAAGAAGTATTTTTAAACAGATAACCAAATTGCTAACAAATATATGAAAAGGTGCTCAACATGCCTACCTATCAAAGAAATACAACAATGTGACATGATATCTGGCCCCCAGAAAAGCTAAAATAAAAAGACTAATAAAACCAAGTGTTGTAAAAGATAGAAGCAACTAGAACACTCACAGACTGCTGGTGGAAGTGAAACTGGTACAACCACCCTGGAAAACTCTTTGGTACCATCTATGTACTGAAACTAGCCAGATGTATACCTTCCAACTTAGCGATTCCAAATTCTAGGTACGTACCCCAAAGAAATACATGCTTATGTTCACCGAAAGACAAGTACAGGAATGTTTATATTGGCACTATATGTAATAGCCAGAAACACCCAAACTTCTGTTAACAATAGGATATATAACAAACCATAGCATATTCATAAAATGGAATATTATACAATGTGCTGTCCAATACAGTAGCCATTAGACATGTGTAAATATAAACATCAATTTAAAAGATAAACTGAAGTAAAAATTCAGTTCCTCAGTCACACTGGCCACATTTCACAGGCTCATCTGAGCAAAGTAAACAAGACACAAAGGAGTATACACTGTATGCCTCCATTCACACAGAGTTCTAAAATTAACAAAACTAATCTATGTTATTAGAAGGCAGGATGTATGAAAATGAATATATGTATGTATATATATGACTGATACACCAGAAATTGATACAACATTGTAAACTGACTATACTTCAATTAAAAAAAATTGATAAATACAAAAGGAGAGGGAAAGAAGGCAGGAGAGCGGTCCCCCTTTGGAGGCTGGGAGTATTTTGAAGGAAGCATGAGAAGACTTCTGAATTTCTGTTCATATTAATCTAGATCAACAGATCTGTATACAAATGTGTTCACAATGGAAAAATACATGGACAATACTAATGATGTGTGCACTTTTCTGCATATAAAAAATTACCAAAAAAAGCCTTCTATTGTTGAAGTCTTTCCTTGCTTCAGCATTCTCCTCTGATGAACATGAACCCAAGCTAATTCATCCCGGATAAATGATATGGCATGCCTTGGGATCATGGATTAATTTTAGCTAAGAAAAAGGGATTATGAAATCTCATATTCATCTTCTATTTTTATATGGCTGCCATTGGTATAAAATGAATAAAGAATTACAGTGGAACAAGGATAAAGTGAGGAGAAAATATGGCTAGGGCATATTTGCAAGATATTAAAAGAGAAAAGAAAGTATACAAAGGGATTTTGAAAGCTGATATTGAAAGCAACCAGATAATCAGTGGTGATCAACTCCCAACAAGAGTCCCAGAGAGAAGGGAAAAAGTGGTGGATTTGTAGAAATAGGAGTAAAAAGTTTCCCTATGAAAAAGCACAGGCTGGCTCTGGTGGCCAGTAGCCAAGAATCCAATTAAAATAACTATCACTACCAATAGCCACAAAATCTGCATCTGATTTGGAACTCTGAACACTGTTAAAAAAAAATCCAAAACTTAACACAGATATAAATATTGTAATCACTTGCGGGATTTAGATGCAGAGAAAGAAAAATCTCTGTGCTACAGACCATTGTCAAAATCAATCTGTTTTGAATTGTCTTTTTTTTTTTTTAATTCTCCTAAGTGCTCTGGAATGGACGATGTTCAAAAAGGGCGGGAGCTTTAAATCACAATAAACTAACTTTAACAATAGGTTTATCTCTTTGTTAGAGTTTTGAAATCAGAGAACCAGCAAGAGAGAAAATAGTGCTGGAAACCATCTGAGAGGCTGTCTAGTCCATCCCTGGTCTTATTTCAGCAAAATTGCCTTAAAGAATTTCACATGTTAAAAATACATTCTATTTTTGAACACATCCAGATAAGGAGATTTCTCTACATCCCTTGGTATCCCATTTCAATGACTGTCACTCTGAGGAAAGTTTTCCTTAGATACCTCCTAAACCGGGTCATGCTGTTTATTTTGTTTTATTCTTAATAAAGATGGAAGATTACTAGTATTCGGCCTCTCCATGGTGACAATTCATCTTAGAGTAACTTCTGAACTTCTTTTAAATAACTTGCAAGACATTTTCACATACATTTTTACCTGTTTAGCTCTTGAAACAATCCTATTACTATTTGTCCCATTCAACAGATGAGGACACTAAGAGAGTAAAGAAATTGAGGCATAGGGAGGAAATATGACAATCCCAAGGTTACTCAGCTATTCAGAGCTTGGGCTCAAACTCAGCCACTGACTTCATTTATAACTGTTACTATGTCACTAATCCCTCGACTTCCCCCCACCCCACTATCCTGAACAAACCCAGAAAAACAAACTGTATTTTGGGATACGCTTAGCATATGCTGAGAAAAAGTGGAGGGCTTCCGTCTATGGAGAATCCACGTGTCGTTTTATCTTCTAGATTGATAGTATGATTTTGCAGCGGATAATTGTGATTTGTGCCAGTTATCTATCATTCCTCTTCCTCTACTAACTGTACCCAGATTTCCCTCAGGGATTGTCAATCAAATTGCCCAGCCTTGTCCCAAGAGCTAGCACAGAAGCCGGGCTAGACCAATCAGGCCAGTTTTCCCAGCAATTAGAATCCTGCGTCAGGTGACAGAAGACTGAAGGCGGTCAGAGTTCATCCTGCTTGCAGAATGAATTCCACAGACCTGTCCTGGTTTCCAAGAGCCAGTCCTCGGCTTCTCCTCCATTCTCCCAGTGGCCTCAAATTCCTGTAAGTTCTTTTTCTATGTAAGTTAGCTACTAGTGTTGGTTTCTGTTGCTTGCAAGCAGAGAACCTTGACTGAAACAACTCTTCAGAGACACAAAAATATACTGATTAAGGTCTATCTTTATTATATGCTTATTACACAGGTGACAAATATTAAAATGAAATCAGTCTCTCAGAAAATTCCCTCAGGGGTTGGAGGGGAGGGTATAGCTCGGTGGTAGAGTGCATGCCTAGCACACACGAGGTCCTGGGTTCAATTCCCAGTACTTCCACTAAAAAAATAAATAAACCAAGTTACCTCTCCCTATCAAAAAAAAATTTTTTAAGTTAAAAAAAAATTCCCTCATGTTGAAAAAAGTAGTATAGTCATTTCCTGCTGAATTTTCAAAAGCAGAAATAAGCTGGCAAGTTCTCCAGAATCTTGGCTACAGTTTTTCTTTTGAAAAAATGGCTTCTGGGAGCTTAGATTTCTCAGGGAGTGCAGAAAATTCAGAAAGCCATAAATGTGTTTAACAAGGTACTTGCTCTGTGACCAGTCCTTTCTTAGAAGGGGACAAGAAGGCGGACAAGAAGTAATACAGCAACAAATCCTCTCGATCTCTCCACCCACCAGAGAAAGTGCAACGCAGGTGCCAGACCTGGAAACCCTGGCTAGTTGGTCAAAGGCAGCTGTGACCTACGTGCTAAAAGGGCCGTGGTCAGCAGGACTTTCCAGTCCAACAGTAGAACCAGAACAGAAGGTGACAATGTCTACCCAACATTAACATGTGGCTGAGTTGTACTCAGGAACCATCTTGAGTTCACCACATGAAGAAGCGCTCACCAGATTCTTTCTCCTCCCGTGACTGCCATACTGTGAAACTGCCAGCAGAACACCCGATTCCACAGCTCCCAGACACCACAGGCCAACAGCAAAGGGCTGCCAGGACGCACTGTCTGGAGTGATCCACTCAGCGAACAAAAGCTACTATGATGCTCCCGGCATGTTGTGGAGAAGATAACAAATTATAAAACAAGAAGCCATGGTAACACACTTTATTGAGCTGACTGCAATGCCAAAACAAAGAATAATCAGAAGAATACGCCTGTATAAGATAGGAAAGCATAAAATAACAGTGATGAAAATTCTCCCTTTTGGAAAGTAAGACATGGTAGAGTAATCTCATTCTCATCGCTGAACGCCTCGCACCTAGTGGAGCCTTAAATGGATCTTTTGATTTGACTAAGGGACAAATATTTATCTCTTTTAACTTTAGCTACCAGCAGTCGTGTTTAGGGAAAAGGCAAAGTAATATTTAGAAATAAACAAACCCAAGCTCACAGTATACAGAGGAAGTCCTCAGACACGTTCTCTGAGTCCAAGCAGCTCACCTATAAATATTGCTTGTTTGGCCAAGAAAGTCCAAGAACAGGATAGTGGATACACGCCCAGGGAAGAATAAATCTGTTTTTCAGTACAAACTTGCAATTTATTACAAGCTCCCCTGGAACTGAAGAGCCTTGGAATACTGAGTAAGGGCTATGAAGAGACATGCAATGCCATGTCACTATCTGGGGCACAGGCTGTGGCCTAGACCCTCCTGACCACTGTGCCAGTCCCCCAGCCAGCCGGCGGGACTCTCAATTCGATGCAGCAACACTTACACAGGAGCAAGAGAAATTCTAATATTCTGGCACGGCTGTCTCCCAGGCCAATTTCACAGTGAACAAAACTGGGAACAATTTCTCAGTTAACAAGAGGCCGTATCGTTTGTGAGATACATTTTGCTTTATATGAACTCAAAAGCAAGAACAAAAGCTGGAGAAATTGGAAAATGTTTGTTTTTATTTATGCTACTACCACAGATAACAGTCAATGTGGCACTAGGTGCAAAGCAGCTTTTAAATAAATTAAATGGTTATTTATTTTGTATCTTTAGGGTCACAAAAATCACACAAATCACAACACACTGCTTCCAAGTAATTGCTAATAAAATGCACACCAAGTCCTTGAAACTATTTATAAAATATAATCAGAAACTTCTGCAGAAAATTCTAACCAAAACATAAAATATTATTATTAAATAGGTATCATAAATACAAGAAAATAAAACACAAACTTCTTAGTCTGGATTCAAAACCTTTCAGAAGGATATTCCTAACCATTTAGGGAGGTTCTTATTCTCCAGGCCTCCTTCATAAGAATTCTGTTCGAGTTAAACTGGCCAATTTACACACTGCACCTACATTTCTTCTGAACATTTCCTGTAGCCGTTCTACCTCCCCAAAGGGCCCCTCCTTCAGCTATGCCCTCCCCTCTTTCTGGACTGCAAATTTCTGCCTAGCCCTGGTTAACCTTCTTTGCATCCCTCACAGCCCACCGTATTTATTCCCTTATGCATATGGAATGATTGCAAAAGCTAGCTATTGACTTGAATAAGCACTTCAACAATCTGGGGGCAGGAGAGGAGGCTTTCAGTTGTGTGAGCTTACAAATAATTTACCTACTCATAAAAACAAGTATTCTTTGAACACCTACTATGTACCAGTTACGAGGTCAGGGACAATGAAGAAGACCAAGATCAACTGACACAGATTTCCTTTCAAAGAGCCTAGAAGCTGGTCAGGGAAACAAGACCAGTACCCAGATCATCACCATCACTACCAGCTAGGCAATCATAAACACTCCACGATGGGTTCTGCTGGGATCACTCACACCACGGGGGCAGCAGAGGAGAACCGCAGGAGGCAGCGGCAGCTGGGCGGAACAGGCAGGAGACGGAAGACATGACTTCCTCAATGAGCGTTAACAAAGGCAAGGAGTGGGCAGAGCTCGGGAAGCTGGTGGAGGAAGCAAGGGGTGGCGGGTGATGCTTTAAAATTTGTAAATGTTGTTGAGAAAATGGAGCAAATGTGAACTTATTCATATTATGAATTAAAGGGGATTGAACATAGTGAGGAATTCAGAGGTCAGCACACTCTATCATCACTATTTTAGGCAGTATGTTAAGTAATCAAGAGACGTGGGAAGATTTCACAGGATAATTATGATCTCTGAGAAAAATCCATATTATTATAACATTTTATGATGATTTTTTTAACTGAATGGTATTCAACACAGTCAAGTCTACTTAACTAGAATTGATACAAAGAACTCAAATAATACACATTAAGTATTCTTTAACATGTTCTATGAATAAGGCATAAATTCCAAATCATCTTCTACATCTATACGGCTATACAATAAATGATCTTATGAAAATTTAACCTCAAGGCAAGATCCTGAAGGATTGTTCTGCAGCGTGAAGAAAGATGACTTTTTGGTATAATAAAAGAGATAGTATTATAGTGTAATGTGTAAACTGGCAATATGTATGCATATATATATATAAAATACACACACAGACATACACACCAGTTACATCATACAGATGGGAACAGCCAGAATTCATCAGATCGTCATATTATCCACCAACTGTAAGTAGGAAAGTCACTGGCACTTAAAAAACACATAACCCTTTAACAGAATTGTCTAACAACTGCAACAAAACAAGCATGCCACCTATTTCAGAAACTCCTTACACTTAGATTTCTTAGGGGGGAAAACCCTGATCCTTTACAATCCAGACTGCTTGGATATCCAGGCAGCCTCATCTGGTTCAGGTACCACATACCCAGATCTTTTCACTTTTGAAAGCAGAAGCAGGGAGGACTGTTTCTGGAGGGTCTCTGTTATTTCTGGAGACTCTCCTGTTGCCATTGGAAAACTAAGTGTGAGGGTATCAGTTAGATAAGAAACAGCCAGTCAATTTCAAGGAACCACCCCCCAAAAAAGAAATGCCTGATTTTAACATGATCCATCTATTTAGAACCTTCTAAATGGGAAGAGAAGTGGAGGTACAGAAAACTGCTTTATTTTACCTATGATTCATTTTTGTGAGCTACATTTCAGTTTATGAGTCACACTGGGCATGCCAACTTCTTGCCATTACCCATTGATCCTGGAATATGAAAAATATCCTCAGGGCAGCTTATCAAGAGTACAGAGAGAATGAAAGTTCTGACTGAGGGCCCTAAAATAATTGTGGGTGCAAATGTAGTGTGTTGTCAACAATTGTGAGGTTTCACCAGCTTACTCTAAGGTCAGCACCTACAAGTTATAAGGAACAAAGATTGTATCCATCAGTGGACATACTGATTGATTATCGGGAAGGGAAGAAAGCAGACCAGGAAGACATTTCTACAAATTCCAAATACATTCCGCTTCCCTCAGAAACTCATGTAACTCAAACCTGGAGACACCCCTAAATACACCAACCTTGCTGGGCATCACACAGCTAGAATATTTGGACGGAGAGCAATTACAGCACATGTTTTTGTCTGAATGAAAAACCTGGTTTTGTATTTCAACCAAGATGTAATGCTAAATATGGGGAAATTCTGCTTGTTTTCTAAAAAGCTAAAGAATTTAGATTTTTTTTTTCTCCTAACCCTTTCTCAAGTGATTTTGTAAGTTCCCATTACTTTAACACAATTGCAGGGAAACGTGTTTGAAAGGTTACTGGAACTGACAGATGGGCCTATTTTGAACTAAAAGCAAGCCTGTGGTACTACTGAAAGCAAGTCACGAAATACAAAATTAAGCTGGACAGAATGATCTTCAGCTGTTTTTGTTCTTTTTTCAAGGAAGCACCAAGAGTGGGAGGTGGAAGCAAGGCGACTCCTTCTAATCTGAATTCCCTCACTTTGGTCAATTTGTCTTGAACTGACACACTGTCTTAATGTAATGTGCACCCCTAACGTTGTAAACTAACATGTACCTATTGCTAAATATCCAAATATGTCTTTCACTGATAGCACTAAGAACACAACTCCAGTTTTTTACAGATGTGACTTTAAAGACTTAAGGGGGAAAAAAATTATAAGCCACTTATTGAGCCACTCCAAGTCCCACTTAGGATGAGATGAAAAAGTCCACTTAAAAAAGCCACTACGCATCCCAGACATTGGAGAGGCCGCTGGCACTGGGACGGCTCTGCCAGCTGTTCCCAGGAGGGGCCATCCTACCTTATTGTGCTCGTACTTGTAGGGGATCTTGAGCGTGTCCATGGCTCTGATCATAGCCTGCATGGCCGTGAAGATGTTCTGATACACCAGCTTGGTGAAGCCCCTTTTGTCTTCATCAGAGTAGCCCGACCCGTGGATGATTCTCATCTGCTTGATAAACGTGCTCTTGCCACTCTCGCCTGTCCCTGGAAGAGAAACCACAGCAGCTCATCAGACCATGAGACCTTCTCACTGTCTCCCAGACAACTGAACTGGGATGGGAACGGGGCCTGCATGTCACACCCTCAAGGGCCTGACAGGAGCCTCACAGGAGAGCCCCGCCACAGGAGGGGGATACCACCATGCTGAACACTCAGCTAAATGACAGCAGTAAGGGTCCACTTCAGAGGCAGATAAGCTTTAAGAAAACAAAACAAACAAAAACAAAAAAACCTGTCACCTCTTTGGAAGCCACTCAGCATGGAATTTTGATAGTGATTTCTAACCATGTATCTTACAAGAAACACGATGAAAACAGCATCTTTTGAACAGAATAAACACTTGATAAAGGTCTCTTCTCTGGGGAATATCTGAAAGGCTTCCAAAGGCTGGGATGTTTAGCCAGGATTTGGATCTGGAAATGACAATGCACTTTCATCAATGCTGCTCAGAGCGCAGTAAGACCGAAAAAATGCCTGAAGATTTCTAGACATTTTCTTATTTTAAAATAGGGTGGTCCCTACTCTGTGCTGCATTCTGTGGCACAGTTTTAGGGGCCCTGGGTCAAAGTAATTTCCAAAAGGTGATCTAGAGGAAAAGAAATTAAAATAAAAATAAATTTAAAAAATAAAATGGGGCATATGAAGAGCACAGCATCCAGGTAAGATAAAAATTGGGATTTTTCTGGACAGCAAGTATCAACTGTATGCATTTCCAGGGGGTTTGGTCGGCTGTGTTATTCCCAGGAATCACTTAATTCAGAAAAGATAGAGCGAAAGAGTGAGTCTCCCATCTCCTGCCCATTCTTAACCACAACATGACAGAGAAATTTACTATTTCTGGATTTTTTTTCTTCTGTGCTTTAATTTTACCCTCCTTCAATATTCCTTTTTGGTTACCACAAGCCTGCAGAGAATCCGTAACAAAGCTACAAATGCCCGTGGGAAGAAGGAAAGATGGAGAGATGAGGTCATTTCACTGAATGACAACAGATTTCTTCTCCAGTGAATCTACAACTATGAATCTAAAAACTTCATTTGTCTAAGGGTAAGTAAAGGTTTGGGAGGTATGGAATTTCACTTCTCAATACCACCCACTTTCAGACTTCCTTGAAATTCCAAAAATTTCCAAATTTCTTCACCTTAACAATATGGGGGGAAAAAATGAAAAGTTTTTGTTTATTAAATATGGAGGAATATAATAATAGTAATAATAGTACACAGGATGATTACAGCATCTTTGCTGTCGCTTCCTATCACCAAGGCATTAAAAAAAAAAAAAAAGCCAGAAAAGGAGAACTAAAAACTAAGAATACAACATCTGCCCTAATTTTGTTTGGTTTTTCTGGTGGTTGGATTTCATTACTATCTTTATAAACAATCATGAAAAATTCAAATAAGTATTACAGTTTTCATAGAAGAACTCTTAAATGACTACAGATGTCTTGGTAAACACAGAAACCTCACATAGTCACTATGAAAGATGACTTCTAGCCTTGCAGTCCTGCGGTCGCCGGTTCCTTTATCCGTTTCATATGACTTTTAATAAAGTGATCTGGAATTTCTTGAAATATAAAGTTAACACTTCCTTTATCATTTTCATATGACTTTTAATAAAGTGATCCAGAACTCCTTGAAGTATAAAGTTAATACTGCTGGGTGAATGCTACCAACCCATTTTAACAAGAGTAATCCAAGATTTGAAAATGAACATTTTATAATCCCATCCATGAACACTGGAGAAAAAGAAGAAGTATCTAAAAAGTAGCATCCCTAATAGAAATAAAGCTACAGAATGTTTCTTTATCATTTGACAATTTTTAGAAAGAAACCAGTATCTTTACCTTCCTGAAGCAATTCAAAGTATATAAGCAAAAGATCCAGACTGCTTCTTTGTTTATTATCTTTATCCCAGAGCCAAACGCTTGTTCTGAGGGCCCAACTATAGACATAATCATCAAATCAGAGTCTCTGCCAGTTTTTTCCACATCAAAAACAGGAAGAAATCTTAGTATGTGAGGTTAATGGTTTGAGAAGAAAAGGCAAGAGAATCTGGCAAGAGATCTTCTCCTCGCTATCTGAGAATTCTTTATATACTCACCCCTCAAAAATAAAATCAAGAAAGTAAGAGACCCAAACCACACTAGCCTGTGTTTCCCTTAAGCTGTGTTGGGCAAGAGTCAACACCTGGCACCTCTCTGGATTCGCACTAAGCCCTGGACATCACACTAAAGAAGACTCCAGAGGCGGACGATGGGACCCATGCATGTGAATGGAGTGCAGAGCAATTCAGAGGGAGGAAAACAGAATCCAGCAATCAACTCCAAAGTAAGGTATCTTCCTGTGGCCCCAGACACACCCCGGGACCCTCTCTTTCCATGTTCCCGTCTTGCTTGGTGCCCCAAGAGGCTGAGTGGTACAGATTTCACGTCCACACCTTTCTGTCCTCGTCTTCTGCTTGGGCTGAGTCCATAGAAGACACCAGGAGGAGACTGGAGACCAAGAGAATGAGGAAGGGGCATCATCTACTCCCCTAGCTCGCTCCCTGCAAGAGCACCACAGATGTGCTGTGTCCCCTTCAAAAGGCCACAGCCCCTGCTGGGCAGCCGTCTCCATACAGCTGCCCACTCCAGGTTCCTGCAGCTGCTCCCTCTCCCTGCCAGCCCCGGCCACAGCCACGGCACTCACCAGCCCTCACTGGTTACTTCTACTCGGTCAATGCCTTTGTAGATGGTCCCTGAACAAAACTCTCCTCAGACACCCAGCTGGAGTGTGCCACTTGTTTCACTGATATCCTGCCAGCTACAAATACCCACAGGAAAACAGGGGCAGCTTAATAAATGATGGACCGGGAAGGCAAGGGAACGGAGGTACCTCTCTCTTCTTCTGCCCTTTCTCTCTAAATCAAGTATGTAAGGTGTTCTCTTGTTTATAAAGTGCTTCTTGTTTTCTAGTCACTAACTCGCCGTTTTTAAAACTGAAGTATAGTCTGTTTATAATGTTGTGTCAATTTCTGGTGTATAGAATAATATTTCAGTCATACGTATGCATACATATATTCGTTTTCATAATCCTTTTCATCATAGGTTCCTACAAGATACTGAATATAGTTCCCTGTGCTATACAGAAGAATTTCTATTTAATGAACTAATTTATTTATTTAAACAGAGGTACTGGGGACTGAACCCAGACCTCGTGCAAGGTAAGTATGCACACTGCCACTGAGCTCTTACCCATCCTCATAAAGAAACTGGCTTACTTGTTGTTGTTGTTTTGTTTTGAGGAGAGGCTAGGTTTATGTTTATTTTTTTAATGGAGGTATTGGAGATTGAACCCAGGACTCATGCATACTAGCCACAGACTGTACCACTGAGCTATACCCTCCCCGACTAACTCTCTTGTAACACTCTTCTGAAAGCTAATCATGATGATAAAGCCCTAACCAGAATCCAGGGCTCCTCTCTCCCAAAAGTACTAATGAATCTAGGACTTGTGCCCCAGACCAGGCACCCGTGAGCCACCCTGTGCCCCGCCCCGCCAGCAAAGTGCACTTTAGGACTGATCTCCAATACTGGCAGGAAACAGTGGTCTCTACAACCTGAATAACCTCTCTCTTGTAAAGGAAACCAAAAGAAATTTGTGTTCAACCCTTTATACTTTGCTGCTTTGAAACACACTTTCATTTTATCTTCTTGCAACTCTACGAAGTAGATGTCTTTTTCCCCATGTCGTGGAAAAGAAGCGGCCTTGGAGAGGTGAGGCAGCAGAGCTGAGACAGCATGGCTGTAACCGGCAGCATGAGGGCTCGAGCCCAGCTTGGGTTGGGCACTACTTTCACGGTCACATCTGCCCAAAGCCAGGGTAGTTAACTTCTACTGCCCACAGTCCAAAAATGTCTCAACATGGCTTTGACCACATTCAACTTTCATCCATTTAACCTAATCCTGAATTTCCAAACACTACTTCAATTAGTAGGGACCCATTTTGAAGCTGGGCGCCACCTTCCAAGACTGCCCTCCCTTCCCAGCTAAATTTCACTCATGAATTTAATGCTCACACTTTGATGCCACTGTATAAATGCAGCAAATTTAAAGGGAAGGCACTGTATAAATGCAGCAAATTTTCTCTCACGTAAGAGAAAACCTGGGTAATGCAAATGCTACAGGTACAATGATAATAGTAGTCAATTTAAGTGTTATTCTGCACTACAGACTGAAACATCAACCAAGCTAAAAAAAAAAAAAAAAACAGCTCTTTCCTTTGTTTCTTGGCAAGAGTTCTATCACGGAGACAAACGAACTATCCCTAACAATATGTAAGCCAAATTTCATGTCCTTCTCCTATTTTTATAAACTTGTACAATATCTCAGGGTTTGAAATGGGCATTTGAACAATCTACTCAGGATTAGAAGGGGAAAAAATTTGTTACAATTAAAAAAAAAACCCAACTGTTCCAAATTATATAAAATGATGTCCTTTCCTAAGGCCACATGGAAAGCATAATGAGAGACTTCACAGCTCTTGATCTCTTAATGAAAGAAAGCAGACTTTTCTACTAGCAGGTTGCTCTGTCGAACCCAGTGATGGCTAATCTCTTGTCACAGCACAGAGTATAAATAACTCTTGACCTACCTAGAGAAATACAAGTCTACATTTTCCAAAGCCCCTGATGAAATAAAATCTGTCCAGGAGCCCCTACACTGAATGCTGGAGGTGGGGGGATCGGGGGAGGCTTTCGTCTTTGCTAATTTGAATCTATTTCCAATCAAATTATTTAATAACAAACATATCAACAGGAGTTGAGTCCCACACAACTCCTGCTCTTCTTCTTTATTCATTTCTATAAATATGGCTGAAAAGACTTTCCCAGAAAAATTACTTGCACCTTTGGTCAAGTACTACGCCCTTTCTTACCCCATCAAAACACCCAGAAGTGAGACGATTTAAGAACCATGCTATTTAAAAAGGCCACTTCATCCAGCACACGTAATTGGTTTGGAGAATACTTTTTTCCTCCCCTGCCCCCTGGCTCAGGAAAAGGCATGGAGCGCAATCCCCAGTTCTCTCCACATGTCCTTCCATCAGAACAAAAGTCAAATGTGAGTTCAACATCCCACTGTGAGTGTATCACTTTGTAAGCTGTCAGACAACAGCATGCTGGACGTACACACTCTCACACGCGTGCAACTCAGTGCTTTAGGCTGTGCCAAGACCTTTTCAACACAGGAAGACTTCCCCACACAGCTTCTGCCACAAATCATATTTACGCTAAGCACCGACACCTTTAGGCTGATGACTCTGCCCATTTGTAAGGTGTAATCTGTAAACAGTTCTGTCTGGTTAATCTCTAAAAGAAGGACAGTTTTTCTTATCCCACACCCTATCTGACAGTTTTAAATCCAATAATACGCTATCTTCTTAGCGGCAATGAATTGTCATTCATTGCTGAAAGCAATCATGGACTCAATGTTCCTTCTCTCACACTTAAGTTGGCTTCCTGGGCTACACTTTCATCAAAAGAGCCGTGAAGCACAACCCACATACACGCAGAACTGCTCAGTGCCCTAAAAATGTCAGTTACAACCGTCACTGCTCTGAAGAACGTGATCTGCCCCATTTCGATACCAGGCCCCTGGAAAACCATCACTGAACACTCCCTTATCAGGAACTTCAAGGGTCCTCATGCTTTGTTCCCTTTATTTTGAAAGTCAGCAAATACACCTTTCTCAGGGCCTCTTATGGCTCAGGGAGACCCACACTACTGCGACTTTTTTTAGGCTCCCAGGAAAGAGAAGAAATGCCAAAACAGAGTTATAAAAACTGTGGTATTTAAAGTTGTACAATGAATATATTCGTTTTATCCTTCCAGGGCCTTTCTTTTATGACTGTATTTGGAGATATTGTCAAACCATCAGAAGTCTACATCTGAAGCCTTTAATTAACGTGAAAGCTCACGCCAAATGCCCCTGCCCTGCCCTCTTGATTGGCCAGCACCCAGATAAAGAGCAGAGCAAACCCAAGCCTCACGGAGCTCAATTATAATGCGAGTATCTGTACTTAAGGTCCACTGGTTTAGGCCAAGACTCTAAAATACAGAATCTCAGCCCCACCAGAGCTGAACTTGGGCTACTTCCACATAAACTTGGATAAAGCAGAACCAGAAATTTCAAGGAGGAATTTTCTGTCCACAAGTACATCATCAACCCACACCTGCAAAGATTTAATAGCACTGAGACAAAAGCGATTTAATAACACTGAGTCAAATTGCAGTCCATGTGTTGTCCACAACCCGGTTATATACTTTAAAGTACACATATACTGCCTCCTGCTCATTTTCCTCCACTTAAATTGGAAGCCTGCATTTTTGAAACTGAGCAACTGTAATACCAAAGTCACCATAACTTCCTCTCTTGGACTGTCCTGTGAGGGCAAAGGTCGGGAATACTTAACCCCCTATTCCCAGCAAGGTCAACGAAGGTACTGAGTAGTTTGTAAAACGTAGCATGGAAATTAAATGAATTTAATACCACCAACTGTAAGTGGAAACTTGAATAGATTAGCAGAAACCAGGATTATTAATAATAACTCACCCAGCTAGTTTGTTTCTGAAAGACAGACAGGCAAAATGCACTGAAGATGCAATGTACTGGAAATGCTGGGGAGAGGGAGGTCATTCGGTCTGGGGCTTCTCAAAGTAGTAAAACCCTCCTGGGAAAGGTTACTCATAGGTACAGAAGCCTTTTCTTAGAACGTACATTTTATAATAGTGTGTCCATGGTAAACATCCATGTATTAAAAACAAGCATCAGTTGACTGCACAATCTTCTAAATATACCAAAAATCATTAAAATGGTTAATTTCATGGTATATGAATTGACAGTTCAATTTTTCAAAAATTTAAACTAAATATCAGTATATTTTGGAGACGAACAGGAAGCTTACATGAGTTTTTATACTAAAACCTTTTCAAGGTTGCTCTGAGCCCACCTGCCCCACCTCCCCAACACCCCTAATCCTTCCCTCCCCTAGGAGAGCTTCTTCGCACTCTTCTGCCTCTGGCAAGCCCTGAACTCACTCATTTTACAAAGGAGAGGAGGAAAGTGACTTGTTCAAGGATCTGCTGGTTGAGAACAACTTCGAAGGAAGGAGGACTACCATCTACCAAGGTCTCCCATCTGCTCAGGGCTCCTGATCTTATGTCCTCATAAACTTTCCTTTTATAAAACACTTCTCCACTTTAAAAAGTTATAAATATTTACTATATAAAATTCAGAAAAACAGAAGTTTTCAAAATTGCTAAAATTAGAACATTTTGGTCTATTTCTTTTCAGACTCCTTTTCTAGGCAAATGTACTTTTTGCTGTTCTTGTTCTAAACTAAAAATGGAATAATACTGTGTATTGTTATTTTTCACTTAACATAATGTGATAATCATCCCAAGATACTAATTACTCTTCAGAAACAGTTAACGCTTGTCTGAAAGACCATCATACGAATGTGTGATACTCTAACAATCCCCCTGTCATAACACAGTTTGAGTACTTCTAACATTTCCCTTTTATAAATGATATTGTGATAAAGACCACTAAAGGAAAACACAGAGGTGCAATTAGGTGTAAGAGCTGTAAAAGCTCTGGCCATCATCATATAGCTGTACCAGTCGACACACCCATCAGACCCTTCTTTACCTGACTTTCTTTTTTTTTTTTTTTTTAGCAACACTACTGTGATATAGTGCTTTATAGTAAGAAATATATATTGGGTCTTCATCCCAGTTTTGGGCACAGAGCTCCTAAAACCCTTGGAATTTCCTAGGCCATGAGAGCACCAGAGGTATCTTTTGTTACGTGAATGAGGTGACTTTTGGCAAGTGCCCACGGTAGGGGGGCTGGTTGCCAGGGGCACTAACCAGGAGTAGAGGAGTGGAACTTTCAGTCTCACCCCTTGACCTTGAGGAAGGGAGGGCACTGGATATTAAGTTCAGTCACCAATGGCCAATGGTTTAATCACTCACAGCTATAGGATGAAGCCTCCATAAAACCCAAAAGGACAGTGTTCGCACAGCTTCTGGGTTGGTGAACACGTGGAGACCTGGGGAGAGAGGCTCGCTCTGGAGAGGGCTGGAAGCCCCACATCCCTTCCCACTCAGCCTTGCCCTATGCATTTTTTCTGACTAACTGTTCCAGAGTTTTATCCTTTTCTAACGAACCTGTAATCTAGTAAGTAAAACGTTTCCCTGAGTTCTGTGAGCTGCTCAAGCAAATTAATCCAACCCAAGAAGGGAGTCGTGAAAACACCCGATTCATAGCCCTACGGTCAGAAGCACAGGGGACAACCTGCAATTGGCATCTGAAGTGAAGAGCAGGTTTGCAGGACTGAGCCTCCAGCCTGCGGGACCTGACCCTATCTCCAGATGAACAGATCCTGATCTCTGCCACTTCAAAAATCGACTGCTATCCCTGGGATCTACGCCGCATATGCTGTCTATCCTGGTTCCTCTTTGCAGCTCTGAGACCTTGGGGAAGTGGCCTGGCCTCTCAAAGCCTGTTTCCTCATCTGCAAACACCACCACCTACTGCTCTGCTGAGTGTTCAGTGAGTTAATTCAAGTAAAGCACAGTGTCTGATACACAGTAAGGACTTCATAAATACCGGCTATAATTTACAGTCCAAAATCAAGCGGGTAAAATGAGACATTAGTCTGCGGGAGAGGCAAAAATTAAGTAATCAAGACAACAGTTTAATGAAGTATTTTTAAAATCAAAATTAATGCCTCCCAAATCCATGGTGGACAAAATATCACAACTGTAAATAAAGACACTTTATGCATCACAACGCACAGCGCTTTGCTGTGCCACGTTGGTATCTGGGAAGCTGCCTTGAATTCTGTCTCCAACTCGAGTACTTCACTCAACTTACTCTAGTCTCAGCCCTGATTCTAACTCTTCATTCCCCAAAATAACTGAGATAATCATCTGCAGCATCTCAATATTTAAAGCCATAGTGTTTGGAGATGTTTAGCTTGAATTCTTTATTCATAATTTTATTGGGTATATGCTGCAGACTACACATTCTTGAGAGCATCAGGATACAAGACACACGATTCTTGCTTTCACAAAGGGAACATGCAAGTAGGAGTGGCAGATGACATACAGAAGAAAAATGAATAAGAAAACTCCGATGGAGATGGGGGCTATGTACTGAAGAATTAAAGAAAAATCAAATACAGAGTGACTTAAGAGTTACTTTAATTTGGGAGGCCAGGGGCAGCCTTTCTAAGAAGGTGCATTTATGGTGATATCCAAATATTCAAGGTCTAGCCCCCAAAAAATTAGAACAGCAAAAAGAAAAGAAATGAAATGCATTCCAGGCAGTAAACCAGCTGACACAGAGGTCAAGGTGGGAATGGGCTGGGCTGCTATGCTGGAGGCACAAGAGGGCCAGCATGGCCGAGGCGAAGCCAGTGCTGGGGAGAGAGGTAGGAGAGGATGTGCGAGCGTCAACCACCAGGGTGGGGCTAAGTCACACAGGGGGCTGTAGCTCAGGGGACAAGCGTGAATTTTATTTATTCTAAGTCCACTAGACCGCTCTGAATTTAACCAAGAATTTTAACCAAGGGAGCGGTATGATTTGACTTATCCTAAGTAAAGGATCAATTGTAAGAACAAGCGAGTAGGGTATTTCAGTAATCCAACCAAGAGATACTGGTAGTTTGGGCCAGGATGGCAGCAGCAGATGTGACGGAGAAAAGTGGGACGAGTCAGGATCCAGTCTGAAGTTGGATGAAAAGAGAAGGGGGAGGAGAGGAAGCAGGGATGACGCCTAGATCTCTGGCCTGAGTAACTGGAGGGATGGGCATCCTAGATTCTTAGAGAAGCTCGACGAGGAAAAGATCTGGGAAGAGAGAGGCACATTCAGTTTGAAATGCTTATTCACTCCAACAAGATCCGCTTTTTGTACACTGACAAGGGCCACCGCAGTGATATGGAGGACACACGTGAGACAGAAGATTCGGTCTGTGTCCTACATTCTCTGGACCTTCAACAAAAGCAAGGACACAGCCATGACCGAGGTCTTTATGCTCATGGATGAGTCAGAGCAGACTGCGGAACTGGGGCTATTATTTCATTTCCTATGAGATAAGCCTCCTTATGTAAAAAATATGAAAATTTTTAGCATCTAAATTACACAAGCACATACATACATCTGTTTGTTTAAACTGGTAAGGTGGCCACACCGCCACATACACACTTCTTTAGAGGAAACAGGGAAATGTTCAATGAACATCACTTGGGAAGCATGAAGATACCATAAAAATACCAAGTCATCATAATAACAACACTTTAAGAAGTAGGACCCTTCAGAATAAATATCCATTTTTAACACTGATTATTTCAGATTAAAAACCGTGAATGCGTAAGTGGTCCAGATTTCAGGTCACACATAACCATAAACTGCACACATTAAAAATACATTGGTTGGAAAAGGACGAGATGCACTTTGGAAAGGACTCTGAAGGCCTCCTCAAACCAGTAAATACTTCCTCAGGGAAGAACGACTCAAGTGGGCTCCTTCAAGGAAAGCCACAAATTAAACCTGTAGTCGAGGGAAAGGCCCAAGATGAATCTGAAATGCCGATTTTCATTTCATTTCCTATTTATCAGGACATGATCTACAGGCAGATGTGTGGAAAGAGCCAAAGCTGGAGGCCCTCCAAGGCTGGCCCCACCAGCAACAGCCTCCCTCCCTGCTCACTTGGCCTCTGAGTGCTGAGGACGAGGGAACCAGCCTGGAAGACCTCAAGCACTCTCTCCAGCTTTGGGATTTTATGATTATTTTCCTTCTTTGTATGTAGCACAGCATCAAAAATTGTTCATTGTATTTTCTGCGAGGCAGAGAAAAAAACCTAACCTGTTATTTTTACTATATATTCAAATACTAATTCAAATGAGTTAACTAAAAAACTATAGTAGTCTCCTTTCAAGGTTAATGTGTCAAAAATTTTTTTTTCTTTTACTCATGTGATTCTTCACTTTGAGCCTCTAAAAATAATTATCTTTTGAGGTAAGGGAATTAAGGTGCTGGAGGGAGTGAGCAAGCACTGCTCCAATTAAGAGAAGCAATGATCTGGGCTGTCTCACAGATACATGGGTACTCAGGTTGCGTGCTTTTTGAGTTAGTATCACTTCAGTCTTTCAACTAATGTCACTAGGAATACCAGCAAGGACTTCTACCTGCTCCAAGTCTGCCCAGTAAGCATAAAACTAGGAAAGGATCTTGAAGAGAGGCTGTATGGTGGAAAACAAGAGTCAGTGAATCTGCTCGCTCATGGGGAGAGCAGTCATCCTAGTCTACTGCTTGTGTAGCACCTGAGAGTTAATGAAAATGAAAACTAAACTGAAAGCAGTGTTTCCTTTTCTTAAAGGAAGAGAATGAACACAATTTAAAAGCACACATATAAGCAAGCAAATCTGTGCTCTGTTCACATTTTTAAAGTTCTCTCTTGGGGGAACACGTTGGTGTTGATGCAAGAGCACAGCACCTGCTAGGGGTGTCAGGATCAGCACGAGCACCACCCAGCCAGACTCCTGAAACTAATCATTTCCAAGGGGCTAATTTGGAAGGACTCAAAGTCCACACCATGGAGAGACGCGTTAGGTAATCATTTGGGTTCTCAGTTCCCCTAGAAGCATAAAACAAAAATAATTTTTTTGAGATTCAGCTTTAAAAAAAAAAACAAGCTAGCACATTTACCAATGGGAGGGAGGAAATGGCCCTTTTGTTTTCAATGCTCAGGGAACTCTGAAGGCAGGGACATGAAATTCCCCTGATCTTTTAGGTCTGAATTACTCCAGAGCAATCCAGTGATGCATCTTGGACATTCACACGTGCTGTCCAAAGAGAGAGGGACAACATCTGGCACCACCAACTGATGTCAAGATACTTTTCCCCAGCCCATTAAAGAGCTGCCCTACGATTTGTTTCATCAATTTAAAACCTGTCCTCAAATTTATTTTGCCTGATGGCCATATGTTTTTCCAGTGTTCAAGCCCGTGACAGTAACACACATGCAACAGAATGGTAATGGAACAGGGCTCTCCCTTCTGCTTTTTTCCCTCTAGATTTTCAGATACAGCAATGGTCAACCTGAGTCTCATACAAGAAATGCCTTTCTCCTTACTCTTAAGTAAGCTGCATGTGGAAATATGCCTTTTTCTGAAAAGAGAATATGACACACTCTTTGCTCAGAGGGCCCACATCTAGAAATGTTTAAGCCAGTGGGCAAGAAAAGAGAAAGGGCAGACTTACAAGCAGATCTGCTCCTTGAGGAAGTGAGAGTAGAGAAACGCACACTGGTGCATTTTATCAGTGTTTAGTAAGGCTTGCACGTATGATGACTTCCTACCATCTGACTGATAAAAGAGGAAGTGAAACTAATTACCCTCTTAATTCAAACTGAATCTCTCCTCTTACTACACAATCCATGGAATTGTTCCAAGAAACAAGAATTAGAGTTAATGGGAAGGAGACTCATAATCCAAGATAACATATGGCTCTTGGTTTTAGGCCTCATGACCCAACAAATGTTGTCCAAATTGTATCAGCACACACTCACATGTGATTTCTTATAAACTGACCTGATAATACATTAATATGACATCTGGGGCTCTGTAGTAACAGTCGTTTGAGTAAAAATGAAACCACCAGGAATCATTATACGTGCAGCCTTTTCCTCTTCTCTGAAATATTTCATTACAGAAAAAACCCAGAAAAGTTATTAAGACATCTAACAGACAGGGCTTGCTTACTCGAACCAATAAAGAAGTTGGTAGAAATGCAATCAACTGAATACAAAATATTAAAACAAAGTTTTAAAAAAGGAAATACTGAATCACTAGGCCTTGCTAAGTGGAGTGATAGTTCCAGAGACTTGTAAAACCACACACATAAAAACACACATGTGTACACACCACACAGACACACACACACACACACACACAGCTGGGGAAGGGTTTCAAAATCCAAGTGCTTTAGCCGAATGCTGACACTACCGTCACTGCTTATCTTGTCTATCCACAGCTTTCTCAAGCATACGCACCAGTGATTATTTTAAGTCTACTAATATGTTGCATATTAAATGAAATGACTATTACAATGGTCTAGACATTCCACACACAAAAGTTAAGAATATAGGTGGGGAAATGTCCCCCAATCACACATTCTTAATCAGCACTGCTAAGGTAATCAAGTCACTGCTCACTGTTTATATTGTATTGTAACAGGTGCCACTGGAACCTTATAAAGTATGGGTGATACATTCTTAACAACAACTTTATTGAGACATAACTCATCTACCCTGCAACCCACCCAGTTACGGTGTGCAAGTCAACGGTCCTTAGCACATTCAGCAGCGGCATATCCACTCCAGAACATCATCCTGGGTAATGAAACTTTAGTGAGCTGCCAGGTATCTAACTGGCCAAAACTTCAGACTACTTACTAGAAAAGCTCGCTGCTAAATGCACTCCCTCTCCTTTTAAAGTGTATGTTTATATTTGGGCTTTGTTGTAGTTTCTTTGTTCTTTTCCCACTTAATACAAGCTAAAGAGTCTGGATTTAACAGCCTATGAGGAATCACTGAAAATATCTGAGGAGCTGTGACCTCCATCACAGGACTCCTTTAATCCATGAAGAAGACAGGTGGACGGGGTGATGGGTAGTTCAGATTTAACAGGGGAGAAACCAGACAAAGAAATGGGATGAAAGAAAGCAACCACAAAGGTCCAGGTAGGAGGTCTGAGCCTGAATTTGTGTGGTGAAAATGGACAAGAAGGAAGGATTTGAACAACATTGACAAGGCAGGACAGACTGCTATGGCTCTGGTGTGTGGCAGAGAGGGAGAAAAAGGAGCCACAGAGGACAAGGTGGCTCATATAGGGAGACAGGGGAAATTGGGGTGGGGACGGACCTTTAGCACAAGTTTGGGGTCCAAAAGGAAAGACTCACTTCAGGGTGAAGCTGATGGACCACCTACAGATGTGTTATGTTGGCAAATGCATATCCAGGGTGTGGTAGTGAAGTCTAGTTCCAGAAAGCCTGCTGCTGGGCCTGCGGAAGGGAAATGATGCTTCGTGTGCAGAGCTGAATGTTCACGACAGGGATAAAAGCATCTCCTACACCGGCTGACTGCTGAAAGCTTCTGATGGTGTGGAAAGAGCAGCAGGAACCAGGAAGATGGGACTGGGATGGTCTCTGTCCAAGCACATGGCTATGGGAAGAAGTAAAGGCAGCGCCGAGGAGGGCTGGGTGTGAGGTCCTGCCCAGGCTCCAGCGGGAGCACAGGACCAGAAATCAAATCCAGCCTATCAGGCCGTACATGGCCACACCCTTCTCACTGTTACTCCAGTATCAGGTACATCCCCGGATGCCTTCCCAATGCACCACAAGGATGAGGAGTGAGGACGGTTCTAGAACTGTTGAATAAGTATCACACATTTAAGGCCGTTTATGGCAATGGCCACTGCATGCCACCTCAGAAGTCCCACTGGCCAGAAGTAAATTTCCAAACCCTACTGATGCATGTTCAGTCTGATTAGAAACTTGTGATCCTGCACCACAAAGAACTGTACATGTTTCTTCAAGCCTTCCCAGGAGTATTTCGGTCACCTTATTAATTAAAAGGTCATTTCCTTTTACTGAAGTGAACTAAAAACTGAAAGAGTACAATTGAGGTGGCAAATTACCGTTCATTGTAAGGTCTTATCAATTTTACCACCTTGGGACAGTATAAAGCATAAGTCATTCCAAAATATTACAGCCCCTTTTCCTCTCTCAACTCACCCCCAGAAATCAATCCTCTAAACTGCGGAGGGAAAGCAAAAAAGGAAACATCTTAGGTCCAAACCACACATCATCAGCCGTCACAATCAGCCAGGGTGGGGTCAAGGACGGTAACTGTGGGACTTTCAATTTCAACCTAATTTTAAAGTGAAAAATTATTCCGTCCAACTCAAATTAGTAAATCTTAAGAATCAAATATATAATGCCATAAAGGAGATATTTTATAATCATAATACACTGGGTATTTTGAAACATGGCCATCGAATTCTTTTGCATATTAAGAATACAAGACCATGGGACAAAACTAACAACATTTTTTTTTTTACCAAATCAAAGGAATTATTCTGATTGAATTACCTGAATTTTATGTACTCACTGATGACCTGATACTTAAAGATTAGGGTGAACCAACGGGTCACCTTTCGAGAGTGAAAGGGGTGCTGTGGGACAAGTAGGGCTAAGCCGCGACATGGTCCCGGGCAAACTGAGACACGTGGGCGTCCCGTTAAAGCTATCCAGGAATGAAAGAGAGTCGTAACACAGCATTAAAATAGCTGTGGAGACGCTTTAAGGGTGAAGAATATAGGACGTGGAATAAAAATGAGTATCAAGGCTGGCACACGGTCTTAATATCCCTTAGGGTGCCTATTACAGAGTCAAGAACTAGAGAGGTTACCCTCCAGAAGTGACATTTATCTCGCAGACTCTAGGCTGGGACCTTCAGCGTCTTAACATGAGAGAGGAAGTCGCGAGAGGGGCTCGCATCAGAGAGCCTGTGCTCTTTTTTAGGTAATGCCTTATTATGTGATCATAAAAGAAAATGAAAAGACTAGACTCCATGCTGGATGACTGATCAGGTCGTTTTATAAACTCATAATACTTTATAAAAGTATTAGTAATAAAATGGTCCCACAGAAATGGGAGACCTCATAAAGACCTCTGTAAGTTTTGCAAGCTCATGCTGTGGAAATCCTACAAAGGGTCTGAACTCCCAAAGCACATGGTGAACTGAAAATACGATGTAATGCCTTGGGACAAAATACGTGCAAAACTGCAAAGAGTTCATAGTAAATGGCATAAAAAGCATTTACAAATCATACTTAAAAGGAAGAAAAATCTCCCAAAAAAGAGAAATTAGGAAAAAAACTTCAATCAATTAAAAAGTGATTTAGCCTCACCTAGTGTTAAAAGAATTACAAATTCAAGTGACAACAATGTAATTTTCACTTGTTTTTAAATGATCATATTGAAGACTCAGAAATCTACGGGAAAACTGGCATTCCTCACTTCTAGAGGAAACAAAAATAGCTACAAATTTCCAGGGAAATTCAGCAATAGCTGTCATGTGTTACAGTACTGCATGTATCCTGTGTTGATGACACCATTCCTACAGACTTTTCCCAAGGAAATAATTATGAATTCTGCAAAACTTAGCTATATAGAATATGAATCCTATAATCAATTGAAAACATCAAAAAAACTACAATCTAAACATTCAACAATAGGGGATGGGTAAAATAAATGATGTGAGATGATGCAGCCATGAAAAATGGTATTTTATTACATTTAATTAAGTATGATAATGTTCATGATAAATGAACATAGAAATGGAAAAAGTGAACTACAAATCTATATATTAACATCATACCAGTTCTTGAAAATGTAATTACACATAACCAGAAACATATACACGCACGCGCACACACACAAATCTACACACAGAAAAAGGCAGGGCAGAAAGAGTTACAATAAAGTGTTCAAAGTGATTAGTGGTATGGTGCAATGAGTACCTTTTTTTTTAGTAACATATCTTCTCAATTTAACACACTGAACAAGTATCACTTTGTAAAAGGGGAAAAGAATCGTTAAAAGAAACTGAAAAAAATATATTCTACCCCTTCACAGAGGACTTTACATTACAGATGTTACAGAATTGGGACAAGGACTGAAAGAGCACTGGTCTTTGGGTCAGAAGTGAAAAATGAGGTGGTTCAGAGCCCTCTTTGGACTTCTCCAAGACCGAGGCTTGTGAGGACAATAATGAGATAAAACACACAAGAAAATCTTAACAGGTGGTCAAGCATTACGTAAAGAAACGATTTCACTTGATGGCCTGCCGTTGGCAGAAGACGTACGTTGGGCTGAGCTTTTTCTCATTAACTGTGCAGTGGTCCATCACTCTACTTTATGAGTCTCATGGTGCATTTGCAAATGGTTTATGACAGTATAAAGTGAATTGGCATGCCAGGTTCAAACCACAACCCTCACTTCATTAGCCCTTGTTTTAATCAAAGGAAGAAAAAAAAAAAGAACAGTTCCAATAGGTTTCCTGAGAAACTTCACTAAAAAATAGGAAATGAATCAATCCCCACTAAACATATCTGTAGTGGTCCTTGTTCTCAGGACCCTGAACACAGTAGGGGTTCCAAGAGAAAAGGGTGATCGATATTTATTTTTACAAAGAAAAAAATTCATGCATACAACATTTTCAAAAGTAAACAAGCACTGGAATTTACCAAAATGTTACCACAAGCTCCGTTTGGGTCATGAGACTACAGGTGATGTTATTTTCTTCTATTTTATAAATTTCAAATGATTACTTATTAAAGTTTAAGCACTCTTTGCAAATCCCAGCAATCTACTGCCCTTGGACCCAATCACTAACCAGCTGTCAGATGACTGTGAACAAGTCAATTTACCTACCTGGGTTTCAGGTTCTTCAAGTTTATCTAGGAAAGAGCTGGAACACGTGATTGCAGACTGAAGCCGTTTAAAGTATCTAGTACAACAGCAGACAATGCTTTGAGTGATGCCTTTTTAGGATAGGACTAGTACCTATGAATATAACATTTATTATTATTCATTATTATTATTTGTTATGGTTCTACTAGTTCCAAGTTAGCAAATAAGGCTAGTAACCTCAGATGGCAGGTGTCTGCACTGTAGAATCCATTTCTGGCCTCTAATGCCCTCAAGCCAGCACAGATCTGAGGATTATTCCATCCTGTAGGACCAAAGGAAGGGCTCCCCTCCGAGGTTTTGGTTCACGGGTCAAAGTTGAGCCTCAAGATCATTTTAAAACCAACTGACAAACCACAAAAGAAACCCAGAGATACTAACTACAGGAGATGCTCTCACATGCTCAGCCATGTCTTGGGAAATGGGAAGTGTATTATATTTGTCAGGCATGATATGATACAGTGGATAAGGAACACCAGGGACACTACTCCCTTTTCTGCCATTAAAATGTTTGACTTTGAGCAGTCCCATAAATCACATGGGCCATAATTCCCTTGCACGTATACAGTAAGAGACTAGATAAACTCAAAAATGCCTTCTATTTCTATCATGATATAAACCTCTAGGACCCACATTCATACAAGGCTACCCCTTAATTAAACCTTGGTTTTCCCTACAATGAAAAACTCAAGACCTTCGTCATAACTGAGTATCTTATTTTAAGGTGGTCTCACATCATGTTAGGCAACAATAAAAGTAATGCTTTAGGAAAATACAAGCAAGAAAACGCATTCATCATCTATTAGGGAGAAAGCAGGCAGTACGAACACATGACACCTGTTCAAAATCTACTGATGCACACAGAATAGACACAATATCAACAAAATTGTATCTTCTTGGTGGCAATGCTTGTGAGTTTTTCCCTTACTCTGTATTTTCCAGATTTGGTAAACTATTTTTATAACTGGTAATTAATAATAAATCACATTTTAGAATTTTTCTAATAGGGCTCACAAATCTTCAGTTACACAAGATGATCTGGCTCCAATCCTCTACTTTCTAAGTTAACTTGGAAGCCAAATATGTCAACAACAGACGTTATTTTATAAAACTGTGTATAAGATACAGGTTGTCACCAGTCTTCCAAGGCACCTAGTCACCTATGCACCATCAAGCTGCCTCTCCCCATCCACCCTCTTTAGACCAGACACCAAATCACTCCTCTTCCCGCTCCCATTAAACTTAACCAATGGGGACACATTTTCTCAGGCCCCTATGGTCGGGCCAGTGGAGTAGATGTTTGGGGACAAGTGGAACTTCAGGGGGCTTCTGCCAACTGCCATCTCTTCTGCTGAGGTATTGCTCCAACCTCTGCCACAACCTGTAATGTGAGGCCAGATCAGGCTCACTTCCTGACACAGATTTACTTTATCCAGAGTGGGATTAACCACAGGAAATGCAAATAATCCATGAACATAATAGGACACACTGCCTCTTCACAGCAACAGGGATTCCAGTTACCTCCCTCATAACTGGAGTGAGAAGAACACTTGAATAATTCAGGGTTTCAATCTCTAAATACTCTAAGATGCACTCAATTTCTGAGCGCATGGATCAAAAGATGACATAGGAAAAGAGAGAGCCATTCAGCTGGGGAGGGGTGTTTCATCCCAGAACACTGAGGGTCATGGCCCACCACAGATAAGAATTCAGCAAAGTAGCTGGGGAAGGACAAACGTCTGTGTGTCAGCTTTCCAGTTCCTTCTGGGTCTGTCTGCACAGTGGGACTTCCTTATTTGTTTGAGGTATTGTAAATTCCCAGAATATCAGGCACACCCATGCTCAAATCTAAGTACAAAAACACAGTGCAAAGCCAAATACAAATGGTTCCTCGCCCATTAACTGGAGGCCATCCATCAGATAAGGCTGATTTTCTTTTACATGTTTAATGTGGCACCTTCACAAGAGATAAGAATGCCATTAATGAAAATCTACTTGCCAGCTTTAAAAAGTTAGCACTCAAACACAGAGATGAAGTGGCTGTAAAGCTGCTTTACACAAAAAGTAGGAAAGTAAGTAGTAAATAGAAAATAGTTTCTTAAATTCCACACTGCGCTGTTACCAGGACACAACATGTACTGCCTTAGGTCACGTTTGCCTGGGTTATGAGCCCAGTGTAAAACCCAGGACAAAACCACTCTCTGTATTTTATTCACATGGCTTTTCAAGAAAGTGTAAAATGATCTTCACGTTTATCAAGAAGACAGAAAAAGCTTTTCTACTTTGGAAAATGCTTACCTACGTTAGAGGTAAGCTGCATCCTCAGAAATGAAAAATAGATCCTCTTAGGGAAAAAAAAAGGTTGTCCTAATTATACACGGAGGCTCTAATTAAATTGTCATTCACAATTCATTAAAGCTATTAATAAAATGTACATGGGAAACGGGCTATTACAGTTCAATTTACAAGAGTTGTTAAAACCACTTAAACATAAAGCCAAGAACTGATGATGAAATTTCCTACGTACGTGAACTTCAGACCTCACTGAGGGACCCTTAAAGGCCTCTTCTAAAGGCCCTAGACCTGCCTCCTCCTTTATAACTGAGGAAACTGAGGTCTACTGAAGGTAACTAAATAGCCCGAGTTCACACCCTCGTAACTAATTTTTCCACCACTTACATGGTTGCCATGCTTCCTAAACCACATGTGTTTCTTGGTTCCAAACAGAAAAGGCAAGCATGCTCTCCTGCGGTCAGCGCCGAGGAGGGTGAGGCATCCCGTAGCAGTTCACAGGACCAAACATTAGAAGGAAAGTGAAGGGATGCAGAGGAGACAGAAGCGGATGCTGAGGGGGTGACATCACCAAGCGCAGGATAATAACCAGGCGGCTAGCTGACACTGCACCACGGGAGAAGCAGAAGAAACTAAAGAAACCCGAAAATCTTTATTAAATCGGATGTGTCTACAAAAACAGCATTCCTAAGAATTTCAAGGTAAACAAAATATCCCTATTACTTGTCTACGAACTAACAGAAGAAATTTTTCCCCTGAAACAAGACAGTGACACCACCAACCACAACAGCAGAATCACCACAACATCGGTGAAGGATTCAGAGACTAAGCAGAACTTCTCTTCCAGCTCCAGAAATCCCATGTTTTCTTAAAAGCCCACATTTTAAGGAAGCCCCAAAACTAGCTAGGCAAAGGAAACCTCAACGACAGGTCATGCTGCGGTGTTACAAAGTGCCTAAGTCCCAAACCCTTGCACACACACCCTGGGCCTGAATTCACACGCTCTACCCCGGGCTGCCGGAAAGCCAGGCTCTCCAAATGACTCAGAATCAAACCAAAAAAATACAGCGTGCTCTGTACTGGCGTTAACTGTATTCATTTTACACATCAGCAGTGTATTTATGATGGCTTTTAAAGTACTTGCTAAACAGACTGTTGATCCCACGCTGGAAAGCACAGTGACTGAAGCCCAGGGTCACAGGACGGACAGATCCAGACACTATGACAATCTGTGCGGCTCTGGGACGTTACCAAACCTCTGCTGTCACTTTTCATCATCTGCCAAATGAGGATAATGATGCTTACTGCACCAAAGGGTGTGTTTGCAGATGAAATTCACATAAAGTCCTTAACAGAATGGCTGCCACAGAGTAAAATTCTGAAACCATATTGTGGTTAATAAAGCTGAAAGCCGTTCACTACGCAGCCTCATCTTCGGTCTCTGCCCACATGCTGGCCATGCTCTGGGCCACACCCAACTCCCCCCAGAACAGGAGCAAGCAATGCTCTTTCAGGTCCCCCACCCCTTTTTTCCCATGTGCCCTTCTCTGTCTGGCAACATCTCCCTCATTCTTGTCCTTGCAGTGAGCCAACTCCCCAGAGGCCAGTTAGTTGCTCCTTCTATGTCTATTATGTATTACATCTGGATTATAATCACTTATGCAACAAGAAAATAATTTTTTACTGGAATGGGGGGGGTGGGAGGGGATGAGGACCAGCCCGTCGGGGCTATTTCCTGTGGCAGTGGGCAAGGCTGCACGTCCTGGGGAGCACAGGCTTTGGAGAGGGTCTCGATGGGCAAGAAGAGATGCAAAAAGCCATGAGCAAAGGACACTAATGAACTTAAAACAGAGGCAGACTCAGAGAGGTAGAAAACAAACCTGTGGTTACCAGGGAGGGAAAGGGGCTGGGGAGGAATAAACTGGAAGCTCGGGATTTGCAGATACATACTACTGCATATAAAACAGATAAACAAGGCCTTACTGTATAGCACAGGGAACCATATTCAATAGCTTGTAAGAACCTATAATGAAGAGGACTATGAAAAGGAATATATACGTGTATAAAATGAATCACCATGATGTACACCAGAAGTTAACACACTGTAAATCAACTATACTTCAATTTAAAAAAAGCCACAAGCATGAGATGTCACTCTGCCCTGCGCACATGACATCCCCATATCTCTTCCTAACTTATTAAACCTCACAGTAAGCCAAACGTGAGTAGGAGTGTGTATGCATGCACAAATGTGTGCCATGAGGATGTCTGGGAAGGGCTCTGAAATGCCTGCAGCACCAAATTCAAATTCAGACTGTTTGAGCCAAACGTTGGCAGGGCAGGAAGTTGCCACGCACCTGATGAGTTATAAATGTTTACATGCCCATTCAACCCCCTGCAGTGTTATGTGTAATTCGCCTCATTATCAAGTTCTTATGGCTGGAGAAACAGCAAAGCAGAGTGGTTTGGAGCAGCAGCTCTCAAACTTGACTGTGCACTTGCGTCACCTGGGACTATCATGAAAATGCACAACCTGACTGCGTGGTACTGGGCGCAGCCTGATACTCTGCTTGTCTAACCAGCTCCCAAGTGATGTGACACTGAGGTATCCCTTAAGTAGCAAGAACCCAGAGCAGAGACACTAAAACACTAGACTGCCTGTGCTCACAGCCCAGCTCTGCTACCTAATAGCTGTGTGACCTTGAGCAAGTTACTTAGGCTCTCTGGGTCTCTTTCTTCCCTCATCCTTACATAAGAGATAACTTCATGGAGTAGGTACTGAGGACTCACGAGTGAACACATGGGAACATGCCCAAAAGAGTACCTGGCACAAGAAAGTACTAAGTAGATATTAGCTATTGCTCTTATTAATATTCATCTCTGAATATCTCCTGTACTTGCCATAATAGTAGCAATTCAAAAAAGCAGAAATTAATGCTTTTGAATGAAATGTTATTTTTGAATGAATTAACATGTTTATCAGATAGCATGAACAATTAACAAAACAGTACCTACATTAAAGTTCCCAGAGGACATTACTATAATAAAACAGGGACAGAAAAAATAAAATAAAAAGTGGAGGGAGGGTATAGCTCAGTGTTAGAACACATGCTTAGCATGTGTGAGGTCCTGGATTCAATCCCCTGTGCCTCTATTAAAATTAATTAATTAATTAAAAAATGATTATCTCCTCCTTCAAAAATTAAAAAAAACTTTTTATTTTTAAAAATTAAACAAAAAATAAAACAGGGATAATATTTAAAACTTATTTTAATCTGGTAAGTTACATCCACATCCTTTATCTCTTAAAATCTCAGGCTGCTTCAGCTCACTACCCCAAATCTAGGACACAGAACTGCAGGTACCCACTGACCAGACATGGCCTTTTACCCATTTCAAGTAGAGGAGGGAGGCTGAGGTCTGGCATGGGTCTACCCAGGAAGGTGGGGGCCAGAGAGGTAGGGATTCAGGAGGACATGGAGGTCTGGAGTGGGGTACAGCTGCCGCAGGGGTCAGCCAGGAGGGCAGCCTGGGCTCCGTTGGCTGGAGCAATCTCTAAGCAATGGTTCAGGCCCCCAGGGATGCAAGAATTAGCACAGGGTCCAAACAAGTGGGCTGAGCCGAGCAAAAAAAAATGAAGGCCACTACTGTGTACCCATCATCATGATGTGTCAGGCCCCAATCATCCCATTCATCCTTACGGTGACCTTGTGAGGTTAAGTTTATCATCATCCCCCGGGTGCAGTGCAGGCGGCCTCCCGGCATTGTTTGGGAAACTCATTATCCATCCTTAAAATGAATAATCCCACAGCACCTGACCTTGGGACCTCAGGACCAAGAGAGCCAGCAGTCTGATCCCAAACCAACAGCTCTTCTGAGGCAACTGCCCCTACTCTGACACTTTCAATCTGGGGTTCCTAGTGGAACTCGGCATTTGCTCCTCTGCCCATGTGTCCTGATACAGATGGCACAGCTCTCCCAAATGACTGTGACCTCTTTAAGGTGCCCTGGGGTCTCCCCAAGAGGATCTCACACATGCCTCAAAGTCTTAAATTAAACCCTCCACATTTTAAATCAAGCCTTCCACATCTACTTTTAGCACCCATTTTCTTAGGATGAGATGACAGAAATGCAGACAGAAATTCTTATTACTGAAATGGAAAAATGCGGACACCGGTGCTGAGACGTTAAGTGACTTGCCTGACCCCACAGAAATACTACGTGGCAAAGCAGGTCCCGGAACCCAGGTCTGCATGACTAGGCTTAGGCATGTGTGCCACCAGGCCAGAGCAACAGCCTTAAGCCAGGCGTCTGGAAGCAAAGATCTGAAGAGGACAGGTCAGGGACAGCTTCACCCAGGTACAGGGATGAAGTTCCAAGGTGCAGCAGAAATGAGGAATAAAGAGGGCAGCAGGGCAGCAGGGGAGAGTGAGGCAGGTTGCCATGGCAGCGACCCACAGCAGGAACCAATCAGAATTCAGGTTCTGAAACTCTCGCCAGTGACTCAGGCTTAGAGGAGCCTCCCAGCAGGGTTTGAGATGTGACTCAGGGAGCAAGGCAGGAGCCCGGGGCCAGCACAGACCACACCACGGGTCAGCAGCAGTGAAGCCCTCTTAGGTCTAAAAGCCACTGGCTGGGGCAAGGCGGGATGGCAGCAGCTGGGGCGGGGCACCACAGGTATCTCATCCCTGGTCACAGCTCTGGGACATGGGTTTAGGTTAGCTACAGCTACAGGAGGGGAAGTCTATTGCTTCATCTGCAGGGAATGTGGGGGGCTAATACTAGATCCAGCAAAGCTCTATTTTTAAAGAAAAACATTGAGGCTTGCATGCAAATTCTCCTTGTGGGCAGGAAGCTTTTCCATATTTTCTGTATCTTTATTCATATTCAAACTCAAAGGGAACTTATGCCTGGATTCGGAAACCTCTTCTCCAATTCCCTCTTGAATTGCCTACAATCTGGTTTTTGTCTTGAACCCTAGGAAGCAAGTACCCTCAGAAAAGATTCCAGGTCCATGAGACCAAGTCTCACCCCATGTCGTGTAAAACAGCCCCTCTCCGGGGCCCCCTCTGCTTCTTCCTGGACTTTATTTCTTACAGATGTGCCTTTCTCTTTTCCCTGACTCTTCCCCTATGAAAAAGCTCATCATCTCTGGTTTAAATGACACACTGTAACGCTCTTACCAGGTTCCCTTGCTGAAATCATGCCCCTCTGGAGGCAATTATCAACAGTTCCATTAAGCTCGCATCCACGTATCGGTCAGCTCTAAAGTAGGCATCTAATTCTCAGCTCCCTACAGAGGGAATTTCCCATTTCAGGGACCTACATCATTCTCTGTCTGCCGGAGGTTAAGCTTGCTCACTTCTCTGCACTGATGCTTTCTTGATTTGTTTCTGTGCCTCCACTCTGGATGGCTGTCACTGAAAGATCCAGGAAAACACACTGGAACATACTGAAATTCCATCTCCGAATCCACACCAGCAGTCACTGGCTCCAGCAAGTGTTCCTGTGAGGCCCTCAGCTACACCCCCAGGTGCGTGTCCACGCCCTACAGTGCATCCACTCCGCATCCTCATTACTTTCATACCTGCCATCTCCTGTACTGAAAACCAAAAATGTTGGCACAGATAAAGAAGAAAATGTTTAGAAGTGGTTATCTCTAGGGAGGGACTAAGAAGAGGCTGGTTTCCCCCTCACTTCATACATTTCCGTGCTATTTGAAATTTCCCTACCATGTGCATGATGCACAGCACTTATTTCTCAATAAATAAATACTTATTATAAAAGAACCAGCTAACTAATGTAAAAAGATGTGTGTACAGGGATAGTCAATGCAACGTCCTTGTGGCTGGGAAAAAAGGGTAGATAATAAGAGGGAGAAATGAGAAACACCTAAATCGTCAATAAATAGGGTCTCAGTGCAAAAAATCAGATTACATCCATAAAAGAGAATACTGGGCAGCTACTAAAAATACCATATTGTCATTAAAAGCATCTCTAACATATTAAAAATAGGTTATAAAACAACACTTATTTAAAATCTGCTTTCTTAAATAAGATTAAAAGCACCGTAAGGGCAAGATATCTATCCTCTACTTTGACCCCAAGTGCTTTGGTTAAGATACATCTTTAAAATATGATTGCTGGACACACTCAACTTTTACCAGATTCATTTTCATCAATCAGCCACTGCTACAGCTGTGTTTGGACTCATCTTTCACAAATACCTTCACAATCAGTTTACAAGTTATACAAGACAGATCAGTCTCTCAGCTTTATAGTTTTATTTACCTAAAATGGTTTCATTCAATGATCAGCCTCTTCATGTGAAGCTCAATTCGTTCTCAACCCATGGTTGGAATGAGCTCCTCACCTGGATACCAGAGAAGTGGCTCCTTGAAGGAGGAAAGGCTACAAAGATGAACCCCAAGGCCCCTCCTTCCACCCAGTCTTAAGACTCTCCACACTCTTATCTATGGGAAAGACCATTAAGGGGGTCATCTTGATGAGTCATCAAATCCTAAAGTTGTGAATGATCTCAGAGAAAGTTTACCTTTCTGAGTTTCCTAAATAAGCTTTTTCAGCATTCACTCCGCCCCAGGATCAGTCAAAGTGACCCAGAGCAGGCCTGCTGATCCAGGCCGAGGTGGATGGCAGGGACCGCAGGCTCATCACCAGCCTTTACGTTACAACAACACTCTGCTCTGCACTGCTCACCCCCACTCCATCCAGCTACCTGTCCGAAGGCCCTCTGATGGTCATGAGGATAATCATGAGTAGGCAAAAAGACAAAACTCAAGTATGTCTCAAAGTTTCTCAGAGAGGGCGAAATTGGGTGGTATCTGTATTTTGTATTTCTCTATCCCACTCAGTAAAGTGAAAAAAATATTTACCTAAAGGTAGAATGATTCAAAATAGGAAGTATACTCATTTTTGTATTTAAGAAGTTGTTTTTGTGTTGTTGTTGTTCTAAAAGTTACAGTGGGGTCGAACATGACCTAACAGTTCTATAAAACAGAAGAAAATAAAGAAAGCTTTCAAACTGCATCTTCAAAGAACTTTCCCTGCGTACGTCAAATCCAAAATAAAAGTGAAAACAGAGGATACTTGTTTTATAAGAAATTCTCTTTTCTGTCTCCCAGCTTTTAGTCATTCTGTAAGAAAATTACTGATGGCACACAAATCATAAAAGAAAGTAAGTATATTAGTAGTATTCAACTGTGCCTTTACTCCAGAAGAGCCTTCAGTTTATTATATTTCATTTTAAAATAATTAACTTGGAACAGTTAGGAAATGAAGAAAAATTAAGATTGCAGGGAAATTAAGTTTTAGCTTCTATGAAGTTATTCTTTAAGTTATTTATCAAATTTCAATACAAAATAGCCATTACGCATTTAATTTACAGTGTCTCCCAAATTCAGTTCACCGTGCTAAATCAGAAATATGTCACTTGGCCACTAAACGCAACATTTGTTTCATTTCATCTATTGCTTAATAATTCATAGGTAAATGTCTAAGAATTATTAATAAATAATGAACAAAAACAAAGTATCAGATGTCATGCTGGTGACTCAAACCACAAGACAAGAGTGGGGAAATACAAAACACATTTCCAATGGGGAGAGCAGAGAAATAATGAGTATATCTTTAAGAACTCTATCAAAACGAGCAATTCTCTATAATTCACTACAGAGAGGTTTCAATCAACACGAAAAACATCTTTCAGTTAGATTATGGGCAAAATCATACATTCCAGTAACAGTTGCATACATCCTGCTGAGTTCCAAGTCCGTCATCTCTAACAGGCCTATCAGATGGAAATCCATGCTAACAATCTGAAGGTGAGGTGAGGCAGGGCTCTCCTAAGCTGCTGCTCTGGGAGTCACTCCAGCCCGTCTTTAGTGTGCCTCTAGCAGGACCCATCCCTGGAGGTATGGGGTGAGGCGGATTCTGGCGTGGTCTTCAGATGCTTCTGATGTGTATCCAAGTGCAAGATCCCCTGGTTACTCCCTGCTGTCTCTCAACAAAAATCATCTCTGGGTGTTTATTGTTATTTCCATGTTTAAGACATAAAAAATAATAATCTGTATGCTTTGAAAATAGTTCAATGTTCTTAAGGAAATATCAAAAAGTTGGTGTCAATTAGACTAGAAAATCGCTTGGAGGAGAGGCTCACTTTCCCCCCTGCCCTGGCCCACAAGGAAATCTAAGGCGGGCTGGCCTCACAGTGTGCACGTTCTAGACGGGTGAGTCCAATCAGAAACTGCTTCATGGCCTGTCTCCCAGCTGGCCCTACCCTGCCGAGAATCCTGGCACTCCTAAACCCAGCCTTCTTTTCTTTCTTAAACAAAAACAGAAAAATAGAAGCAGATAGCTCATGTGTGACTGCTTTGTTCAGCGAAGTAATCCTCTTTTGGTGTTTAATCTGCCTGTGTTTGAACAGATAATAAATGTCGTGGCTATCAAAACTAAGGAAGTAAATTGAATACAGCTGGCTGACAATGCGTCAGACCTATGAAACAATCACAATGAACTCTTGCACTGATGGCCTCACTTAATACCTGCTGTGGTGCGGACCTGCCCTGAAAACCCCGCCTGGACCTAGGAATTCATCCTCCACCAACAACTCATGGTTCAAGAAACAGCTGATTGAACTGTGATCTCTCAGCGTCACAGGTATTTAAGTCTCTATTCTCATCTAACTCAAAAATCTGGTCACCTATATTTTGTATCCCACTTAACTGAATGGCACAAAATGTTAAGCTTTTTTCAGAAAAAAAAAAAAGCTTAAGCTGTCTTTGAAACTACATCATGAAAATTGTTTCATTTTCTCATCCCTTTAGTTTATCATAGGAGCTTAAAAAGTCCAGGTGCATCTTTTGTTTGCATTTGATACCAGCAAATGGTCATAGCATCCTGGAGATGGAGTTCAGCTGGGTTGCAATGAAAGCAGCTCTGTAACTGGATGTCCACCTGTCTAGAATATTTTGTCTTTTTTCTTCCCAATTGGCTCAGCTCAGCCACATGCCAAATGGTTTTAGAGAATTCCAATTAACAGGAAGTCATCTTCCTTTCATTAAATGAGTGTCAAAGCAAAACAGAATGTGTCTAATGCATGGTCAACCTGGCCACAGTGCTGTCGTAGTGGGGCTTAAGGAACTTAGAGTACTTGAATTTTCAGACTTGTGTTTCAGAGGCATCCTCATGCTTGATAAAACAGAAGAATGACATACCAAGAGTTGGGCTCAGTAACCCTGTTGACTGTGACTTCCCCGTGTCTCAATTTCCTGGACAGTTTACCATCAAATCCTAATTAACTCAGACCAGCACTCAAGGTTTGTCATATTTCAAAGAACGTCAGAGCTAAAGGCATATAAAATTAGGATCCCAGAGTTGCAAAGGGCCGTCAAGATCCTCTACTTCAAATCCATCGTCGACTGCAGACATATAAACTGAGGCACAGTGCTATTAAGAGACCAGACTAAATCCAGATCAGGCTAATGGCAAAACCAGGCCTTATAACAAGATCTCTTGATTCTTGCTACAGTGCGATTAAACTGACAAAATGTCCCCAAGTCATTCCTCTGTTAACCACCAACACAATAACAAAATACTTCTAAGGATGGCAACAGAGGTGTCCTGAGAAAACACTGTATTAGCACTCTGGGTGATCTGCTCAATTTTCATTAAATCTGGCCCTGACCATTACATGATTCCTGTTAAACCAGGTCTCTCCTGAATAACCACAGAATAATAGCTGGCCAGATAATAAGCCTGAAATAGTTTGATGTAGGCATGACACACTTTTACTGTCAACTCTGAAAATGTTCAAAATCTGCAGCAATTGCTCCAAGATAACCGGGGGGGGGGGGGCTTTCTAGAACCTTCATCCCTTACAGAAGTCATGAAAGAAAAATATTTGTTATACTTTGTTTCTATCCACATGCAAAGCAAATTATGTAATAATACATAACAGAAAGTTCTATTAATGCAGAATTTGGCAAACCAAGAATTTTGCTCAATAATTCTCAAAAAGCTTAAATCAATTTGTTAAAAGTCTGACTAGTGTAAACATGAAAAGATTAAAACAGGCATTTAATTTGCCTCCTTCACTTAGTCGATGAATTTATGGATTAATCCAAACTTTTTATAGGTATTACAAACCTTCAGATTTACAGGGTCATTAAATCTAAGTCTTTAGATTTACAGGACATAAAGGAAGTGCTCTCTAAGTAATAACTGCCTAAAATATTCAGCAGATTTTTACATTTACATCAGTACAAAATCACCAGGACATAAAACTGACTGACACTTATGACAGGTAATCACTGTTTCTGTTCAAAACCAAGATGTTTCCCTTCTTCCCTTCTTCAGTGGGCCCATGAATAAGCCACATCCATGATAAATAACTCCATGTGAAATGTTTGCTGTCTTTTTTTTAACTAACGGTTGTCACTTTTCATTATTAAACAGTAACAACGATATGGATATTGAGTGCTTTCCACTTACCAGGCTTTGTTCTAACATCCTTTACTTAACGTCAACTAATTTACCCCTCCTAACAACCTTAGAAAAGGTTGTTATTATTATTACTCTTTTTGATTGAAACCCAGCACCATTCCGTCTCCAATGCACTGGCATGACTTGCTAGATCCCCAAGCTGAAGGAGAAATGTATAGCCCCCAGAGACAGGCGATTTGAAGGTAACCACTAGGGAAAAAAAACCTGTTGACTTGTGCAAATCTAAATCCTAGCCACCCTGCTGTGGCCCTGCCATGATTCTGCTATGCACTACGAATGCCCAGTTTCTTTCTCAAGTCTTCAGAATGTGGGAAAAGGTGAGAAAACAATTTCAAACTCCAGAAGATTAATGTTTCCTTTCAGCACAAGGATTCCTTCCTTTTATTCCATGAGAAGATCAATTCCTAAGGCAAACGCTGTGACACTCTTGGATCAGCACTGCTCAGTTATGGAGTCTCCTCTCAACATTCTAAACTCTATTTTTCAGACCTTCCCAATCCAATGGTGAGTACAGAGCCCCATGAAAGGTGACAAAGGATGACGCCCACTCACCCCCACTCTCAGCCAGAAGAAGAGAACATGTATAAACTAACCAATGGTCTGGAAGCGGAGGGGACCATCTCTCTGTAAAGTAATATGCATTTAACTGTGTTCCTCATTTCATGAGAGCCCCTCCATGCCTGCTGCTGGGCACCAGAGACACACTGTCTCCTTCCTTAAAGACAGCAAGTGAGAGAGTTATGGAACACCTGAATCACACCACAGGAACTGAATGAAACAGGAGAATGGTACAAAGAGTCACACAGGCCAGCATCATTTATTCTGGGCTTTGAAATAGGAATAGATGTTCCCCAAGTGCCTGGGTGGATGGGCAAAAAGGAACAGCATGAGTGTAGCGCCTACCCAGGTATGACAACATCCTGACAGCACTCTGAATGAGGATGGCGGCTGATCAAGTAACCTCGTTTTAAAGGACAGCTGAGGACAGTGTGATGGAAATAAATGCTGGCGGTGTAAAAATTAAATAGTAATATCCACAACAGCTAAGGTCCCTGTCCCCGTCCCTGGGGGCATGCAGCATGTCACTATTTGCACTACACACAGGAAGGAGCAGAGTCACTCTCACACGGGAAGCAGTTAATGAAAAGTGAATGCTCCAAGGGCGGGGGAGAGCGTGGGGAATTTGCCTGTTCTTTTCCAACTAGGTCAGATTCACAGAGGCGATGGGATTTCATGAGTAGCTTGAATAAAAGAAAGGTCAGATCTCTGCCAGCTAAAAAGGTAAGGAAGGAGGAGGCTGCGGGCATCGGGAGGCCCCCGGTATGCCGCTAGGCTGACCTCTCCATCACAGGGTGAAGGAGGGAAAGCATAGTCTTGCATCTGCTGAAGGGAGCAAACTGCGGGAGCCCAGCGGCCAAGTCCAACCCAAATGAGGGAGGGCAGGATTCGTTTAGGCATGTACGTGGTACCACCAAGACACGTCTGCTGGCCACACTGCCTGTGTGGCATGTCCATCGTGCAGCACATTTAGTGCAGTGTCCTGAAGAAAAGCCACATTTTAAATGGCAGGCATGTTCTTACAAAATCAAACACTGAATTATTAGTCTATAGTTGACTTTACAAATGTGTTTTTTAAAAGAAATTTTGCCTTTATAAACTTAATATTTCTGAGCATCAGTTACAGCAACAGTAGAGTAGCTATTAACTGATCCACCTGTTGGGGGTTAAAAGTACAAGTAATGTTCATAGCAGCACTATTCACAATAGCCAAAACATGGAAACAGCCTAAATGTTCATCAACAGGTGACCAGATAAAGAAGATGTGGTATATTTATACAATGGAATACTACTCAGCCATAAAAACCGACAACATAATGCCATTTGCAGCAACATGGATGCTCCTGAAGAATGTCATTCTAAGTGAAGTAAGCCAGAAAGAGAAAGAAAAATACCGTATGAGATCGCTCATATGTGGAATCTAAACAAACAAAAACAAACAAACAAAAACAAAGCATAAATACAGGACAGAAATAGACTCATAGACAGAGAATACAGACTTGTGGTTGCTATGGGGACGGAGGGTGGGAAGGGATAGACTGGGATTTCAAAATTGTAGAACAGATAAACAAGATTATATTGTATAGCACAGGGAAATATACACAAAATGTTATGGTAGCTCACAGAGAAAAAAATGTGACAATGAGTGTGTATATGTCCATGTATGACTGAAAAATTGTGCTGAACACTGGAATTTGACACAACATTGTAAAATGATTATAAATCAATAAAAAATGTTAAAAAAAAAAAGTACAAGTAATGGTGTCTAGTTTAGCACCTGGAGCACAGTAAGTGTTCAGTAAGTGCTGGCTGTTCTCTCATTTTCTCTATGCCCTTCATTTCCTTCTCTTCTAATTCCCTAAAATCTGAAATAATTGGCGTCATAATTGGTATTGGTTGGTTATGACGGGAATCTCTTTTTCTGTTTCAAATCCTATTTTTATTTTAATACATTTGGCTTGATTATTCTAAGAAACAAATTCTAATACTTTAAAAAATAATTTTCAAGTATGTTTTAAAATGTACCCAGAATTTTGTTTTGTTTCGGGTATGGTGAGGCCACCAGATCAGGAGAAAACTGCCACTGAAAACACAGTTTGTTACTCACAGGCCCCAGAAGGGATAAGCTGCACTGTGTGGGGCTGTAGGGAAGCCCCAGGGTCAGTCAGGAGGCAGAAGGTGTGAAGGGGAGCATGGGCCAGAGTCTTTACTGTGGTTTTCACAGGAAGAAACGGACAGGCAGATGGGATAGGCTAGTGTGAATCTCAGCGTGCTCCGGGGTGTAGGGACTGCCCCAAGTTGCCTGGTACATGGCCCTGGGGTGACATTAGAGCAAGGAGACAGTGGCTTACCTGTGAGACCGCTAAAGGAGGTGGTTGGCAGGTATGGGCTCTGGACTGGTTGGTTGGTTTGCACATGAAAAGCATGCTCAAAGGAGAGTCAGTTGCTATTTCTAGGAACTAGCCAGTCCTGGGAGAAGCAGTCTCTCCAGGGTCAGAAAGCCCTAGATGCCAGATCATCAAGAATATTAATACATACACACTACTATATATAAAATAGATAAACAACAAGGATCTACTCTATAGCACAGGGAATTATATTCAGTTTCTTATAATGAACTGTAATGGAAAAGAATCTGAAAATATATGTATATATGTATAATTGAATCACTTTGCTGGACACCTCAAACTAACATTATAAACCAATTACACTTCAATAAAAAATAAGAACTAAAAAAAGAATATGTTAACTCACAATATTATTTGTAGAAGATGGGATAACGGATTTAAATTAAAACCACAGAGAATCCAAAGTATCATTTTAGCTTATTACATCAACTTTCCCTTCACTAACACTAAAACAAGTAGAAAAATACAAAACTTAAGAGTTCACTTTCTTTCTTTCATTCTTCAGGACTATTTTTTTTAAAATGCAGTACTAATGAGCATAGAAAGCCTGGAAATTATTTTGTACAAGCAACCATTTCATAAAAGGTGTATGATATCATTCTGTACATGAGGTATCTTTAACACATTTCATTATTTGAAACCCATAGTTCAGGATCCAACAAACAGAACAATCTAAAATACTCTTCCCCTTTAAGCACACCTAACAAAAGTAAAATAAAATACTCTTTCCTTTAAAAGTAATATCTAGTAATACTTTAACATATGAAATTAATGAAAACAAACACTTTCAGAACCTAATTGATTCCAGAGTTGAGATTTATACTCATTACTAAAAACAATGGGAAACTAGAAAATCATATAAAATACACAAAATAATTATTTTATGATACTGAGTAACAGGCAACACAGGAAAACAAATAGGGTGAATCCTGTGATTGCCCCCCTGATAACTTCCGGAAAGCCGTTTGTACGCAACACGCACGGCAAGGACAGAGATAAAGGTCAGGGAGGACGAGAAGGCTAAAACCTGCATGATAGAATGCTGGAAGTAGAGAGCTGCACAGAGAAAAAAGAGCTCTGGAGAGCTGAAGAGGCCCATCCTTGAATCTTTGGCTCAATAATGCTCTAAGAATGAGGAGGGTGACACCCCATGAGGCTTGGAAAAGAAGCACTAAAAAGCATAACCCAAACAATTCACAAAGTTCACACACGTTCATGTTCCCACCAGTCAGAAAGATTAATACATGGGTCACTGAGTCATCAGAAGTGACGTTTAAGCAACCAGAGAATAATGACTGCTCTAAACTCACCCTAATGAAGCCTAAAAGCAAGTCTAAAAATTATCAAACTAATTCCAAGCGAATTAGCTACATGATGGAACAAAGTTCACCACTATCTAAAGGAATCCCAAAAATCCAGCAACCAACAATGTAAGATTCACACTGTCTGGCATCCAATCCAAAACTACTTAGGTAAATAAAGAAACAGAAAAGATGAGCTAGAAGTAGGAGAAAACTCAGTAAAATTAGATCAAGAAAAGATAAGCATGTTGTAATTAGCAGACAAGAATATATTTTCAAAAAGCTACACTAATTATGTGCCACAAGCTTAGGAATGTAGAAGAAAACATAAACATGATGAAGAAAGGAATACAGAAAAAAAATCCAAATGAAACTTCTAGCAGTTAAAAGTATAGTATCTAAGATAAAAAATACAACAGATGGAAATAACAGCAGATAAGAAACTGAAAAGAAAACAAGTAAACCTGAAGACACAGCAATAGAAATGATCAAAATGAAACAGAGAAAAAAGCCTAGAAAAAAATGAACAGACTCAGTGATGTGCAGAACAATAATAAGTTATCCAACATACTTAGAATGTGGGTCCTAGAAGGGGAGGAGAGTAAGGTGGGAGGCATAAAAAAAAATTTTGAAGAAACAGCAGGATAAAGACACAGTACATATAGAGACCCAATTATCCACTGCTTTCAAGAAGCACTTCAAATATAAAGATTAAAATGGTTTTAAAGTAAAAGGAAAGAAAAAATATACCATGCTAACAATAGTCAAAAGAAAATTAGAGTAGATATAGTAATATTAGACAAAATAGATTTTAAAGCAAATATTATCAGGAATAAAAAAGATCAATTCATAGTGATAGAAGTATTGATTTATAAAAAAATAACAATCCTAAATGTTTACGTACCTAATAACAAAGCTTCAAAATATAAGAAGCAAATGATAGAACTGCAGAAATAGACAAGTCCACAATTATATTTAGTGATTTCAATACCTTTTTCTCAAAAATTAATAGAACAAATCAGAAAAGCATGAAAGAGAAAGAAGACTTGAACAACACTATTACCCAACTTATCTCACTGACATTTATAGAACACTTACCCCCAACAACAGAAAAAACATTTTCGAGTGCACTCAAACACTTATTAAGACAGAACACATTCTGGGCTATAAAACTAGTCTCAATGAATTTTATAAGATTCATACAAAATATGTTAATTACAGTGTAATTTTAAAAATCAATAAACTTATTGTGGTAATTGTTTCATAAATATGTAAGTCAATCATTATGTTGCACACCTTAAACTTGTACAGTGTTGTGTGTGTTAGTTATATCTCAACAAAACTGGAATAAAAATTTCACAACAAAAAATTTCAATGAATAACAGAAAGATATCTAAAGAAATCTTGCAACTAAAAAACACCTTTAAATAACACACAAGAAAAATCAAAAAGGAAATTAGAAAATACTAGAAACAAGATGGTAATGAAAAGATAGTATGTCAAATGTGAAATGCCACTAAAGCAGTCCTTAGAAATTAATAGCCCCAGATACTTAAAGGAAGAAAAAAAGGTCTCAAATCAATGTCCTCAGTTTCTACATTTAAAAAATTAAGTAAGAGTAAATTAAACCCAAAATACATAGAAGAAAGGAAAGTTCAAGACTAGAGCAGAAATTAGTTCACTGCTTAACAAACAAAGATAAAAACATGTGATCATCTCAAAAGACACAGAAGCATTTGAAAAATCCCACATCCATTCCTTATGAAAAACTCTCAGCAAACTAGGAACAGAAGGGAACTTCCTCCACCTGATAAAGAGAATCTATTAAAAACCTACAGCTCACATCACACTCAGTGGGAGAGGCTGAATGTTTCACCGTAAGATCAAGAGGAAGACAAAGATGTCATGTCTCACTATGTCTACTCACGAGATGCTGAAAGTTCTAGTCAATGCGACGAGCAAGAAAAAAAAAAAGGCATCCAGATTGGAAAAAGAGAAGTCCTAAAAAAATTAAAAATGTTTAAAATTTAAAAATTAAAAAAAGAAGTCCTAAACAACAAGTTCATACTGTATAGCACAGGAAACTGTATTCAGTATCTTGCAGTAACTTAAGGTGAAAGAGTATGAAAACGAATATATGCATGTTCATGTATGACTGAAGCATTATGCTGTACACCAGAAACTGACACGACACTGTAAACTGACTCTACTTCAATAAAAAAAATTTATATACAGAAAAAGAAGTCCTTACTCACAGATAACATGATCTAAGATTAGTATTCAAAACTCAATTCTATTTCTATATACTACCAACAGATAAATACTAAACTTTAAAAAATACAATTTACAATAGAGTCAAAACTACAAAAAACTTAACAGATGTGCAAGATTATACAAAACAGTGCTGAGAAAAAATTTTAAAGCCTTCATAAACGGGGAGATAAACTGTGTTTTTCTTAAGAATCAGTAAGCGTCAGTTCTCTCTAGTGATCTACAATTCAAGCCTCATCAAAATCCCAGAGGTCTCTACTACAGAAATTGACAAGCTGATATAAAATTCATATGAAAATACAAGGACTTGGAGACCCAAAACAACATTTAAAAAGAACACAGCTGGAGGGCTAATATCTGATTTTAATACTTATTGAAAGGGGGCGGGTATAGCTCACGTGGCAGAGTGCATGCTTAGCATGCAAGAGGTCCTGGGTTCAAACCCCAGTACCGCCATTGAAAAACCAAATAAATCAACCTAATTACCTTCCACTGAAAAAAATATTTTTTTTAAAAAGACTTATTAAAAAGCTACACTCATGGAGATTGTGGTTTTGACATCAAAGTAAACAAACAGACCAAAGGAATATACAGGACACACACACAGAGACTACTGACAAAGGTACAAAGGCAGTTCTGGGGAGAAATGATAATTTTTTCAACAAATGGTGCTGGAACCATACACCGGGTAGCCACATGCATTAAAAAAAAAAAAAAACTCTTGACCCATACCTCACACCACCTATAAAAATTAACCTAAAAGATTTTCTCCTATGTTTTCTTGTAGAAGTTTTATAGTTACAGGTTTTACATTATATCTAGAAGGAAGGAAGAGAAAATTTATAACCTTGGGGTTAGGCAAAGATTTCTCAGCTATGATACCAATTACACAGTCCATAAAAGAAAATATCTGATAACATGGATTTCATCAAAATTAAAAACTTTTTTCAAAAGACACTGTTAGAATAAACAGACAAGCTACAGAGAGAAAAGATTTACAAAGCATATGTCTGAACTTGTCTCCAGAAAACAGTTAAGATTCTCAAAGTTCAATTAAAAAAACAAGTAATCCAAACCAAAAAAATGGGCAAAAATGTGCATGCTTCACCAAAGAAGTTACATAGATAGCAAAGCACATGAAAAACTACTTGACAACATCAGTCATTAGGGAAACGTAAAGTAAAATCTCAGTGAGATACTACTTCACACCTACTGAAATGATAAAAACTTAAAGGACTGACCATGCTAAATGCGACCAATGGGACATCACGCACTGCTACTGGGAATGTAAAATGTTACGGCCACTTTGAAAAACAACTTGAGCGTTTCTTAAAAAGTTAAAAGAACACCTACTATGTGTTCCAGCCGTTCTACTCTTAGGTACTTAAGAGGGAGAGAAAGCCTATGTCTCCACAAAGTCCTATCCACGAATGTTCACAGCAGCTGCACTGTGACAGCCACAAACCTGAAACAATCCAAATACCCACCAGCAGGTGAACGGACAAAGAAAATGTGGTAAATCCACACAACAGAGTATGTCTCAGGCCAAACAGGTGCAAACTATTGATATACACACTAGGGATGAATCTCAAAATAATTTTACTGAGTAAAAAAAAAGACAAAAGTGGACATATCACATAATCTCATATTTGTAAAACTCTAATAAATGCAAATTAGTCTGAAGCAACAGGAATCAGATCAGTTGTTGCCCTGGGGGGAACAACTGCTGGGAGAATGGGAAACAGGTAACTTCTAGGTTTCACGAATATTTTCTTTATCTTGATGGCGGTAACGTATACCAATGACAAAATTTATCAAATTTTACATGTGCAGGTGACTATCAGTTATATATCAAAAAAGCTATTGTTACAAAATGTTATAACAGTCTATGAGGGCCTATCTAAAATATATTTTACTGGGATCACGTTACATACAAATAATATTTTGCTATGTATGTTTTTCTTCTAATAGGATTATAAGACATTGCAAAACACAGGTTAAACTTTTTAAAGGTAATTACGGTTCCCTGAAGGAGCAAAATTCATTTTCCTTCGGCATGGTTCACTACAGCAACGCCTCACTACAGCAGACACACTGCTAGAGCCAAAACTTCACCCGAGGGAAAGTAAATGGGGCATTAGTAAACATGAAAACAAACTTGATCCATCATAAAGTCAGGAAATTCCAAGCTAAGAGACCCGTGAGAAGGAAGAAATAATGAATTTGTGGATAATAATAATATTCAGTCTGTGACAGCAAAACTGCCTCTTGAAATGTCGCAGTTTTCCAACACTAATCCCTGGCACCAGCGATGGACTGTGGACCCCACCACCCTCCAACGCTCTGTTCTTTGCCAGTGTCTGGACATGCTTTCTCAGCAGCGGTCAGAGGCCTTGCCCTCCTCCCACGCTGCCGGACTTGCCCCCTGCCTTGCGATAGTCAGCATCAGCTCCGCCCCAGGTCCTTCTCTGGCCTGGGTCTGGCTGGTTGGTCAGTCCATCAGCTGCTTCTCCCTTCCCTCTTTCATGGCTTCTTTCAGATTCATTCTTTTTTTTTTTTCATTTTATTTTTTTTTCTCTGATTTATCATAACATTTTGTGTATATTTCCCTGTGCTATACAGTGTAATCTTGTTTAGCTATTCTACAATTTTGAAATCCCAGTCTATCCCTTCCCACCCTCTCTCAGATTCAGATTTCATTCTTTATCATTCTCCCTATGGGCTTTTCTGTCTCAGTTTTTTTTTTTTCTTTTTAATTTCATCTGCTTTTCAAAACTTGTGTCTTCACGGGAAATTTAAAATAAACATGGGGAACCTTTTTTAACCCTAAGCCCCTCTTGGAAAGAGGATGCAATTCAGCAACTGCAGAGTGGGAAGCACCCCTGTCCCGGGTATGCTGACACCCCTGGTAGTCCCACAGCAGCTTCCCACGTGGAGGGAAGGATTCTATTCCCAGGTCAAAGCCAACTGTGGTCATTCGACACCACCAAGAGCCCGTGTCCCCAGGCTACAGCTTTTTATATTTGAATGTCACCCGCACAACTATTAGGTTTCAGCCACCTGCTAGGACTAGAACCAGCCCCTCTCCATCAAAATCTAGGTCCCTGTCTCGTGGGCAGATGCCCATTCCAGCCTTCTCCGTGCTCAGAATGCCTCCCTGTTACCCCTTCGTAGCCACCATAAAAAGCTGTGAAGTACTCTGTACATGTTATGACACGGATAAGCCTTAAAAACATGGTAAGTGAACAAAGGCGGACACAAAAGGCCACATGTCATATGACCCTTTTATATAAAGAGTCCAGAACAGGCAAATCCGTAGGCACAGACTGTAGAGGAGCAGTGATCAGGGGCAGGGGCGAGGGAGGGATGGAGAGTGATGGCAGGTATGTACAGGTTCCTTTTTGGGATGATGAAGATATTCTGGAATTAGATGGTGATAATGGTTGTCCAACTCTGTGAATATACTAAAAACCACTAAACTGTGCACTTTAAAAAGGTGTGTTTATGTTATGTAAATTATATCTCAATTTTGTAAAAAAGATGTCTAAAGAACTGAAACTACAGAATGGCAGAAACAAAGTGACCAAGGATTCCATTTGCTTAGTACAACGTATTTTAGGGCCACTTCACATAAAATGAAGTCCTTACAGGCTAAATGAACCACTAAATTCAAAGGATCAATTATTTTACTCTTTTTCTCTGCAGAAGAATCAAAAACTAAGGATTTCCTTTGGGTGTTTTCCAATTCTCAGACCAACGATAATAAATGTATCAAAATGTCTAAGCCTTCATTTACCATACAGCTTGTTTCCTCTTGGACTCTGAAGTCCGTGTCAAACAACCTAAGGCAACAGCAAAGGAAAACGTCATTTAAATTAGGCTATTAGACAAGGCAGCGACATTCAATGCATTTAATGTGTTTCCCAGCCCTATCTCCAATGCTTTCCATTTCCCAATCAACAACACTGCTCTGTTCTAATAGATCTGGCCATCAGATGTAATTGGCCTTCAATTACACTTCATTCCAAATTAATCTTCAGAAGTGTAGCAAACCAAAGGAAAGACCATGCTGTTTGCACTGCACCAATATGGCGGGCCTCTTAAAGAGAACTCAGGAGAAACCAGAGCCAGAGCTGACTGTGTGAGTAATTCCTAAGTGCAGGGACTTTATGAGAAATCACCTCCTGTGGGCAAGTCCATTCCCCCCTCACAGAGCCTGAGGGAAGTGATGCCACTTGCATCTGTACCTACGCGAGGTCAGCATTCTTCTCCCCAGTGATGCATGGTTTCAGGGTGCAAGATGTTACTCCAAATAAAAGTATTATGGACAAATCACGAAAGGACAGCATTTTCTTACTAAAGAAATTAAAATATACATTCTTATTGAGGCTCGGTTAGTCTATGCTGCCCAGGTCTGCTATTTCTAAGCACTGGGAGATGGAGTAATTCCTTCCTAACGCAGCCAAGCAGCCCATTCAGTCTTACTCAATCCCTAAAGGCTCCCCCTGGCCTTGCCACCTGCAGGTGGGAAACACAACTGTGGCTCTCTTAACGATTTCACACTCCTGTGATGCCCTGTAATTTCCTAACACACCCGAATTACTATCTAGGGCCGTAAAGCAGCAATTTAAGAATTTCTGCTGGCCTGAAAGTTAACGCAACCATCAAAGTTTCCAATTTAAACTCAGGAATTCGCTTGTTCTCTGCCCAAGATCTTGCCTCCCTATACAATTAGTCTGATACGACTGTTTAACACCGAAGAATAAAATTAAGGCCAACTTGTAAACAGAAAAGTCCTAAAATGTAGATGACCACGAGAGACAATAAATAGCTGAAATGGTTTCAGCAGCACTGGAAAACATTCTAGCATCTTCACTGGCCACATCAACAGTTAAAAGTCTGTGGATTTCCCAGAAGGCCTGAGGCAGTTCTATGCTTTAATACATGAAGGTATCACACTGAACACCTACTAAATGAAAGGCAAAAGTAGTGTCTTCTGTCTCAAGCACGTATTTCAGAGGCACAGCGCCCCTGTTTCCCCACCTCACTGCCAAATTCTTCATGAACAACTCAGGCTAAAGTTTGAACTTTGTGATGGAAGCTGACATGCTCACAGACCCCTCCTGTCTGCTCTCCCCACACTCAGTTCCATACTGCCACCTGCATTACCGCTGTGCTGGACGTGAGTCTCCTACCCTAGCTCTACTCACCACACGGCTATCAGGAGGCCCAAGTGCACATACCCGTAAGAGTGCAATTGGAGCCCCTCAGAAGCACTGGCAGAGATTCGCCCTATTCCCATCCTGCTGACTTCAGGTTTATACACTAGGAAAAGAAATACATCACCTTCCCTTTTTTCTGAAAAAAAGATAAAAGAAGTACTTTCTTATTCTGGATGTTCCACATTCAGATCCATCCAAACCACATTTCCTGGAACATCTGTATCCCAATCCCAGCGTAAGGCTAAGAATGTAACAGGTCATCAATAATTCATTTCCAAATTCTGAACTTAGCAGGTTTGCCCCAATTCTTAAACAAGCAGGTCTTCCAGAGCTATCTTTCCTTTGTTGGGTTTTTTTTTTTTTTGGAGGGGGAGGTAATTAGGTTTACTTATTTGTTTTTAAAGGAGGTGCTGGGGATTGAACCCAGGACTTCCTGCATGCTAAGCATGCGCTCTACCTCTTGAGCAACTCCCTCCCCTCCAGAGCTATCTTTATAAATCTAGAATGTACAAGCCCACTAATGTGCTAGAATAGAACTTAAAAAAGTCCTATGTATGATTTTTCACATTTCAGTGATTCCATCTTTGACAAATAGAACTCTCTACAATGATGCAAATGTTCTTTATCCATCTGGTCTTCATCTACGTTCTACAGTAGCGACTATCCACGTGTGCCCATTGAGCACTTGAAATGTAGTGCAACTTAAGGGACTAAATCTTTAACTTTTACTCAATTTTAATTAACTTCCAGTAAATTGCTAATGTGCCTAATGGCTACATATTAGCACAGGTTTAGACACACAGGGTCCCCGAAACAGGAAAAGGAGCATCATGGCAACAGACTTGTGTCCAAACCTCTGCTCTGCCACTTAACTAGTGAACAACCTCGAGCAAGCTATTTAAACTCTCTCATCATTCCCCAAGTGCGAAGTAGCACATTAGTGGGAGAAATGTCATGGAATTAAACATGGTAAAGTAAGCAAAGCCCCTTTTCAGGCAGTGTTACTTTCTCTGCTGTCATAACTCAAGAAGATAAGACATCTGCCCCCCCAATTTAGGCTCCTGCAGAGAAAACAAGCAGCAACCAAAGCTGAGAGAGGTAGATATCGAATTGCAAATAGCAATTTGTTTCTGGAAAGTAGGGTCGAAATTTTCCATCTCTGTTTTGAATACTTTTGAAGGCCTTAAACTTTTTTTCTTATATAACACACTTTAACTTTCATCATTAAAAAAAAAATCAAGTAATTTTTAAAGAGCTACTCCAAGGTTTTGGTTTTTTTCTTCTATCCCCCAGGCAGGGACAGTGGCAAAGCAGACACAATAAATGTTGGTTCACAGCCCACGAGCAGGTGAAAGGGACAGGAGGATACAACTGGTGGCCAGAGGCCTGGCTCCAAGCCAGCACCACACGTACCCTGAATGCCCAAAGCTCCTAAGTGCAATGCAGTTAATTAGATTAACCAGGTTAGCATCAGTGCCTGCAAAACCGGAGGTTTTCTGCCTCTGTTCCAGCCAGGGAGATGAGCCCTCCTGTGGTCACATGCTAAATTATCAGCAGGTAATTTTCCTCTACAAATTTATCTGTGACAGTTAAAGGTAAATGATACCCTCATGCACTGTCAACTGAACATTTCTGGAAGACAATTAGACAAAACAAATACTTAATTACATGCATTATCTTTTGATCTAGTGATTACGTTTGTAGCACTTTCCCTCAGGGGAGAAAAATCAGGTAATTCAGTAAAGGTGTCTATATCAAAATGATTGCTGAACATTTTATATAATAAAGAATGGGAGCAATCTAAATATTCATTAATAGAGAATTGGCTAAATAATTATATTTTATATAGGAAATACTATGCAGCCCATAAAAATGATGCAGAGTAATTCTGATATAGGAAGATGTTCAAAGTGTTATAAAATAACATGTAGAATAACATTTGTTAAAATAACCTGTAATTTATATATATTTGTATGTATTTATGCACAGGAGAAATGATTAGAAGGACAAAAACCAAAAGTTTTATGAGTGCTTTTCACTGGAGAGTAGGAATTTATGGCACTGGTCTACTTACTGGTCATCTGTTAAATTCTAAATGTTCTTCCTATAATATATGCACAGTAGTAAGTAATAGGGAAAAAAAAGAAAAAGAAATAAAAGGCCGTCATTGGTGTCAGTTTTACAGGTGAGTTCTGCCAAACCTTCAAGGACCAATATGATTTAAATTCTACCATAGCATAGAAAGAAGTGGAAAAAAATTTAATCCATTTTACTGGGCTAGCAAAACAGAAAATACTGAAGAAAGTCAATTTATGAAGAGACAAAATCATAAAGAAGAGCAAATTAAATTCAGTAATAATTAGAACAGGGATTATTCTAGCAATTCAAGAATACTTTAATATTAGACTATACAGAGAAATAAGTTACCACAAAGTCAGGCAATCAAATAACCATCTCAATATACATGTACTGACTTTATTCCTCATTTTAAAACAAAATAATTCTAGTAAACCAAGAACAGAAGTAACTATCTTTTAATGCAATTTTTACAAAATCTTCCTCAAATTCTCACCAGTAAAACACTAACAGTATTCTCCTTAAATTCAGGACCGAAAACAGGATGCCTACTATGATGTATCACTGAACGTCATACTGGAAGTTCTAGCAAAATACTAAGAATTAAAATGAAAGAAATAAAAACCAGACAGGAGACAAAATTATTATGATTTAGGGATAATATAATTGCTTTTCTTTAAAAAGACAAGAGAAACAACTGAAAAATTCTGTAACCACAGAATTAAGAAAGTTAATAAATAGTCCACAAATATTTATCGAGTATGTACCAGGGTGAATCCCCAGGTAGGTGCTGGGAATACAACAGTGAATAAACACGAAGATTCAGGGTGCACTTCAGAATCTAACAGAGAATAAAGTAAAAATGTGTAACTTTCTCATACTCTCTTCCTGTGTTCATGAGCAGAACAAATGCAGGTGACATCAGTTTCCATTTTCAGGCAATTCAGTAAATGGGCTTCGGAAACCCGCTTATAAATGTACAAGATCAACAACTTTCTATAATCAGCAAACACCAGTTATAAGATATAATTTAAGAACAGCCTATTCACTACAGACATCAAAAACAAAATATAAAATATCTAGAAATAAATTTAACAGGAAACGTGTAGCGCCTACATAAATAAAAGTACCATCTTTCACTTACTGAGGTAAAAAAGGAGAAGGCATACCACGTTCCTGGATTGTTAAAGTGTAAGTTTTCCCAAATTAATCTATATATTTAGTGCAATCACACTGAAAATACCAATGGGACTTTTTTTTTTTTAAGAAGTTGACAAAATGATTCTAAATTTCATCTGAAGAATAAATGTGTGAGAATGTTCAAAATTTTTTCTTTAAGAAAAACATGAACTGCTCCAAAAGAGAAGTCATGACATCATTCACGCATTTTCAGACACAAGTGGGCTGAGCGCCTGGCTCTGCTGCAAGACCGCTCTCCTTGGCCTGTGTGTGCAGCTCTGAAGGCTGCTGCATATTTTTATATGCAGCCAGCATACAGCTTTCTCTCTAAATGACCCCTCGAGGCAGAGCAACTCCCCCAAAAAGGAGGCCTCAGAAGCCAGATGTATGCGGAGCCACTCACGGGTATGGGAGAGAGCTGTTGGCACAGAGAACAGACCTCCGGTAGGAAGAGTTCAAATGCACACTGAGATTCAAGTCAATTCCCTGTTGGAAAGGAGGGGGCAGTGAATAGGTGGAGAGGAACCTAGTGAATGCAATTTCTGGGTTTCATGCTCAGTATTAAAGATTTCCAGGAAACATAAAAACTGAGCAATTGATGAAAGTCTTTTGGGGACTATTATAAGATAATACAGTAAAATTTAATTTTCTCACACAATGAATGCTATATATTTGGATTCCTATGAAAACCTAACATCATATCCATAATATCTAGTAGTTGCATTTTCATCTCCTTTCATTTTTAATAGCGTTTTAGAATATAATTCATTCACCCATTCACCCACCCACTTTCCAACTATTACCTCCCCCCAGTGCTTTCCAAGTGGATGGAAATTCAGCATACCTTGGGAGCAAGAAGTGAGGCCTGTTTTATAGATGCAGATAAGAAACTTTAAGAGCCTGAAGAACTTAGCATGTCTCACAGAACAAGCAAGCTGCAGCTGAGGCTGGGGCTAAGCTCTCAACTTCTGGGTCCGAAGCAGGGACTCTCCCAACTCCCCTCTCTGTTTCCACAGCCACGGAGCTCATGAGTGCCCGCCATGAAGTTAGGAACATCTATCCTGTGCATAGGCAGCTGGGTTCTGTTCTGAAACTCCAGGCTGCATACCCAAGCCTGGCCAGACAGCAGTCTTTAAAACGTTAATACTGATTGTTCAAGAGGGACCCATGATAATAACGAACACATGCGCACTTGCCTTTGCCAGACCCTGTTGTAAGCACTTCAAAGACACTTACTTGTGTAAATCACTCCAGCATGCCTTATGAATTACACCAGCACAATCACACCCTAGTTTAGAGAAGAAGAAACTGAGGCTGCCTAACATCCCAAAAATCTCAGGGGCTCTGCTCCAGGGCCTGCATTTTTAATCTGAATGCCGGGCTGCCCAGCACCTTGCCTACTGATAGATTTCCATCCCTCTGCACACCCCAAAGCCAGCCAAAAGCGGTCCCTGTCATGATCAAATATGCATATGATCGCCCAACCTCAATTACCCAGGATACGGTTTAATTAACATAAATTGTAAAGCGTAGCTAATTGCTGTTGTTCCACTCTCTCCTCTGCTGATGCATATGAAAGTACTCAGGTAACTCCTCATTGTACTTTTTACACAGCTGAAAATATTCTTGTACGGTGTTTGGAATTATCCCAACTATAAAAATCTAGCCCCAAAATAATTGTCAGCCACTCTCTGTGAAACCTGACTTTGGCAGCAGCCCACCGTGTCAACCCCCCTCTGAACGGCTACAGCCTCACTGGGATGGCCCTTGGTGCACCCTGTTTTGTACTGTTAGTGCACATTCATCTTGTTAACCAAAACACAACTTCCCTGACAGCAGGGACCACCCTACAGAACCTTACAAAATACTTTGTACATAGGTACTTAAATCATTTTTGGTAAGCAGGGATAAAATGGATTTTTTTTAAATCTGGCAAACAAAAACATTTAAGTCCTGTAACTAAATCTTGAACAGCCACATTTAATTATTTTGACAATTACGTTCCCCCACTAGCAATTTCTCTAACTCATCACATTTACAGAAAGCTTACTGGGTACCAGGAACTGCAAGTGCTATATTCAAACTAAACCAGTTAAGCTACACAACTGTCCTATGACAGTATCCCATTATATAACCACCCCCATTTTATAGATGAGGAAACTGAAGTTTAGAAAAATAAAGCAACTTCAACAGGGTTCCACCGCTAGTCTGGGATGGTGTTAGGATTCAAACCCCGGCTCTCTACTTCCTGAGACTGGGCTCTAAACGACTTGTCTCCCTAACCATTTCATCCTCTATCTCCAGCCTGGCTCCCCACTAGCTTAAATTAGACCATTAGAAGGTTTTTACCTACAGCCCAGTCCTCCTCAAGATCTCAATCCTAAACTATACTTTAGTGTAAAATGTTACCAGATTTTTAATAGAAGGCAATAGAAAGAAGTCTTATAAAACTCACATTGCTATGAGGGTCTTGCCTCTTGTATGATTCAGCGTGTTCCTTTGAGGACCCTTCTGAATGTATCCTCTGAGCTCGACTTCAGTGAGAGCCATGCATCTGGTAACAACTTGTTTTAAGGACACCGCAAACTGCACAGCTGATAAGGCTTCTGTGTTAATAACAAGCCGCTCAACCTGCGCCTCACTGAAATGCTCACACCTGTGTACATCTGATTTCATTCTGGTTCCACTTACATCCACTGTTTTCACTTTTTCACCCACTTCGAATCTATAGTATTTTCTGCAGAATGAGAGCGTCTCTAAATTGCTCTGAGGACAGGATGGAATGATAACAAAGTGCCCAGCAGACGTGCAGCTCGTTTTGAACAACCAAGGCAGAAGAACAGTTTGGAGATGGGAGTCAGTCCTAACCAGAGGAAAATACTGGTGGCCCACAGCTTTTATTCACTCAACAGGCTGATTTTTAAAGTCTAGGCAGTAGTTTTCATTTTTTTTTAAATTAGGGCAACATTTAAAGTCCATAAGATTTCACATAAATATCCAGATTCCTTGTTTTTCTTGAAAAACTGGAAGCTCTGGCAACCCTAAGCCTGCTCTCTGTACGTGACAACACTTGAAGCAGAACAGCAGCTTCGATGAGCCGTGAGGCTGCCGTCTGCCTGAGTCCCCACCCAGACGGCACCACTCATTTAAAACCACCTGCCTCAACCGCCATGCCATTTGCCTCTGAAGCCCTGGACTAAACCCACAGCAAATCAAGTTCCGACAGAGGAATCTGCAACTACATTTATTACACAGGATTTCCAGCTGCCAGGGGAACCTCAAGAGTATACCCTGTTTTATTTCTTTTTATCTCCAAAGATGGGGATTATTTAGAAATTTGGCTGGAAAGAGGCAAAAAAGGGACACACTGGATAAAGGCATCTATTTCCACAATCTCCTAAGCCAGGGTGCATCCTTCAGCCGTTGGCACTAACTCCCTGCTTAGCTCCTTCCTCGGACTCTTTTCCCCACCCAAACCTCATTAGTGCACTGCTGTCCCCGGAACCACACAGACTAAGGCTAAAAGCAAAAAACGGCACAACTAAAGCATCCTTTTCCCACGGCTCCTAACCCACCAATACGCCCTTCCTTCACCGCCCACCTGGAGGCGCCATGAACACAACAATCCACGCTTCTCAAGGTCAAAAAAACCCAACCCCCTTCTTGAAAAACAACGCTGCAGCCATTGTTCAGCCCACAGGCATTTGGAGTGTTCACGCAGAAAAGTCAAAATTTCCCCTCGCAGGAAGTTCCTGGAAGGAAGTCGGTGCCCTGAAGCTCAGCCACTCCTCAGACCAGAGAAAACAAAGCCCATGCAGGCATCTCTTCTCCAGAATGGCTACAGCATCCCAGACTAGGAAGCAGGACTCGGAGGCTGCAGGAGCCTTAGTGAGCACAGGTGCTGGGCTTTCCCGGCTCTGGTGGGAAAAGTCTTCCACTTTGCACCTTTGAGGAAGGGTGGTGGGGTTTTGGCCACATTTTGATCAGGAACCAACCATGACAACACCGAATACTTGAAAGGGGTTGTGGGTGTAAGCTATCTATCACCCCCCCACACTTAGCATTGGCCCAATTTTTTGGAAACTAGAGCCCTCCACCGTTGGCGACAGCAGTACCGGGTAGCCTGGGAATAGCAGTGATGTCACAGGACACCTGGAAAGTTACTTCTGACACTGCACAGCCCCAACCGCTGAAATTCTTCCATTTTCTTAAATTATTTAAAAAGTAATGTATATGCAGTTAAATTGTTGCACATAGAATCAGATGGTAATAAGTGGTAAGTTAGTGTCTCTGGACCCATATACCTCATTTCCAGTCCCTTTTATTTATTGTTTTTACAATCCTTCTTTGGTTGTCAGCTTAACTAAATGATAGGCTTATATCTCTTCTTGATTTGTTAATCTCAGATGGAACCTACTGACTTCCTGCCTCTCTCATATATACCTCATTCACTTTTCTTTCACCTCTAATTCTTCCCTAGTTTTCTTGATTGTGCTATTTTTAGTTCCTCAATCAGTTAGCTCTTTCTCATTTCAACAGTACCATGCAGTATTTCTTGACATCCCACCACGGAAGAGAAGGAAATTAGCAGCCAACATCCACTCCTATCACCTCTCTTTCCCTCTTGCCATCCAACCATGGACTGTCAGCTCTTCCACTTCTTTGCATTGCCAGGTTTTTAAATTTGGGGAGGTTCCCCCACCTCTCCTTATATTACATCTTCCTTGGCTTCTGTGGAGACTAATCAACAAACTATTTAGCTACATTTACAACATCATGATCATGCAGATATCACTTCCTGCAGAACCAACATCAGTGCTCAGCTCCTGGAGAAGGAAACAGAATCCTAGGTCAGTGAACCTGGCTAGACCTCAGGGTCAAACAGATTCTCTTTTCTTACACTCCAGTAAATGCTCAAAATTATATACACCACACTTTTTAGTTTGTTTTTACTTTCACATTTTTAAACCATATAAAACAACTATTTGATCATCTACCTGACCTAGTCAATATTTGTGTCCATGTGCTTCTTTTAAAAAATCAAAACTACCTTCAATTACTCAGCCATAAAAAAGAATGACATAATGCCATTTGCAGCAATATGGATGGACCTGGAGATTGCCATGCTAAGTGAAGTAAGCCAGACAAAGAAAAATACTATATGACATCACTCATATGTGGACTCTAAAAGAAGGACACAAATGAACTTATTTATAAGACAGAAACAGACTCACAGACATAGAAAACAAACTTATGGTTACTGGCGGAGGGGGAAGGGGAGGAGTAAATTAGGAGTATGGGATTTGCAGATATTGACTAGTTTATATAAAATAAATAACAAGGTCCTACTATATACAGCACAAGGAACAATATTTACTACTATATAATATCCTATAATGAAAAAGAATATGAAAAAGAATATATGTGTGTGTGCATAGCTGAACTATGCTGTACACCACAGACTAACACAGCATTGTAAATTGACTATACTTCAATTAAAAAAAAAACTACTTTTGTATGACCTGAATACTACCTGATGTTCATCTCTTTCTAATAAGAGAAGTGCACATTACTTCAAACACACAAGGGAACAGTTATTGAGCTAAACAATTAAGCCACTAAAAAGCACCCCTGAGGCCCAAATACTCTAAGGTGTATGTCCAAAGGGAGAGATGACACCAAGTAAAGAGATGACTCACTCAGCATTGCTACTTTTTCTTTTCTTTTTTTTCCCTATGTGCAGGCTGGCTTATGTGATTTACCTTCTTGGCTACCTAATTTTTGTTAGTGTTTATTTGCTTTAAAAAACAATATATAGACAAACAATAAAAAAAACACACACAGAGTCTTAAATGATGTACTTGGCAATGTTACAAAACAGAAAATAGGTCATAATACCTAGCAGAGAGAATACTGCTTATTCCAGGAGACAAATCAATACCTGAAATAGGCAAAAGTTATAGGAGAAGCAATGTTGCACAGCAGATAGAACACTGGTTTGGGGGTGAGACAAAGCTGAGTTTAAATCCTACAAAAACAACTTTCCTTGTAGCCTTGGGAGATTTACTGAAGCTCTCTGAATCTCTGATTCCAAATCTGTGAATAGGCCTAACACACCTCTTTTGCAGGGGTGCTGTGAAGACGAAACAGAATGATAAGCATAATGCAACCAGGTAAGTCCCTGATGCTTACTAACATCAGATCTCACAATGTCCAGCAGCAGGTATCTCTAAATTAGCTACGATAAATAAAGAGTGGGCATCAAGCTGTATTTATTCAGGTCCTGGGAAGAAACAGGAGAGTGAGGGGGCAGGCAGGTATTATTTAAAATCTAGTAATAAAACTCAAGGAAAGAAGACAAGACATGTAATGCTAGACAAAAAAATACATTGTTACTACAGAATTTTTTTACAGTTTGACTCTCTGGAAGATTTTGTTGTAAGGATCATTCTTTGATTATAATTCTGAACTAGACCTCAGTACATTACAATGTTTCAACAAGCAATACATTCCTTACCATGGACAATTAAGAAGTCATTCCAAAAGACACCACTTTACTAGTAAAAGGGGGGGAAAATCCATACTTCATAAGTTAACCAAATGTATTGTTTCTAAAAAGAGAGAAAGGCTTTATATGAATCACTCTATAAGTTGATTACAAAATTATGAATTCTAGAATTCTGGAAGATGAATACTCTACATGTTGAACATACGTAAGAATCATGCACAGAAACGTGGTGTCACTAAAATTTCTTCTCCAAAACCATGGCAATATTTCAAGATTCAGTTATATGGATTTTAGATCTAAAATCTAAAGTCTCTAATTTGCTTGCACTTGCTTGATCCATGCTATATCAGTGATGTAAACTTAAAATGATTTCACGCCAAAATGGTATTACTAGACTCCTACAAGCTTACAAAAATAGCTTCTGTTTGAGAGTGAGTGGTGAGGTGTTAGGATCTAGACCACCATCTAAACACATGAAATTTTCCATATTTAATTATATTAGTATGCAGTATTATTAGTAAGCCTTTTCTTTCTTGGCCTTCCACTGTTTCTTCATAAGGTTAATGTTAAGCTTACTCTGCATTTCTACTCACTGCCAATATTCTGCCAAGTAACAAGTACTCAGTCAAGACAAAAGAAAAACAGTGAGCACTTAAAATGCTCTCTCTTTTAACCATCAAAAGAAAGGAAGAGAGAAGAAAATAAAATTAGTCCTTTTGTTTATAAAGGTGATGCTTTGAACCATTTCAGAAATTCACTTTAACATACACCTGTACACGGCCTCTGTAGGAGGCAACTGACAAGACCCCGTCCTACCGGAGGGCCCAGCCCAGAAGCACCGGTGCAGGAGCTGGCGATGGGCACTGTACCCCAGGGCAAGTCAGATCCACGCAAGTGTAGAGCAAGACGCACAGAAGTTACATTTACTGTGAATCAGGTAAATTCATGGCTGGCCGTCCACTCCCAGGGTTGTATGTTCTGTTTTGTAGTCAAGTGGAAGTCCAATGGATGAAAATGGTCTTAAAATACTCATCCCTTTGGCCAATCTTATCTTAAATCTCATTTCTCATGTTTCATGGTTATTTCTCATATCCCTCATCTTAAGGAAAAGCTACTGAGTACTTTGCAAGAATTTATTCACAAGGTTTTCATCATTGCTCCAGAACTCTCCTTTCCTATAGCTCAGACACCAGAAAACTCTGTTTTTACTCTGCTGCTCTATTTTACCTTGATTATAATTCTACATCACTTCCATATGGGTTGTTAACTACCTAACCATCCATAAGAGTGATTACAAGTCACAGAATTATTAATCTAACAATTAACTGATTTGATAGCTTCGAGGAGAGTGTTATGCTTCTGCATTCAGCCTCCTAAGGTAGAAAAGTCTCTCCGGAGGCTGGGCCACATCCAGGCCATCCCAGGCAGACATCTTAAGAACCCAGTGGTCACTCCTGGCACAGAAAGTGCACACAGCTTCTGCACAGTGTGACCACCGTTACTGGTGGCATTTCATACACACTCATCGTGTCTGTCTATGTGCTTATGGAAAGTCTTTTCTACAGAACATTTTTAGCAAAGCAGTATCACTATTCTCAGAAAGAATTTTACAAAAAGGAAATGATTCTGGTCTTCATGAGGAGGCATGGGCTCAAATTCCACTTCTGACCCACACTGTTTTAAAAAAGAAAAACAGGGAACCATTTGACTGCTGATGCTGGGAAAATGCGCGCGCACACACACACACAAAGTGAATCCTCTTATCTAAGAAGTGAGCGGGTTAAAGACTAATCAATTATGCTAATGGAATTATGGGCTGCAGAAACCCCATAGGAATTTTTCACATGAAAACTCTACACCTTTTTATGGGGTGTAGAACATAAGAGACACATAGGACACCAGGGAGAGGGAGACTACAGTCTTACCCTCGAATTATCACACAGACAAACCCGAGCCCTTCCTGAGCAGTCATGTGAACTTACTGGAAACCTTCTATGACAGTATTTATAGCACCTTAACATTTCAAGGTAACAAAAATGCCATCAAATATTCATTGCACAATCGTGAAAAATGCATTTTCATTAGTGAATCCTCTACTTGGATCCAATGTTTAATTCTGTGTTCAAAAAAAAAAAGCCAAAGGCAATACAAGTGTTACTAAGAGAAAAGTTTTCCGAAGACTCATCATAAAGAAAATACATAAATGGCTCTCTAACTGGTACCTGTATAATGTGCCAGGGCTTGACTTCTGCAGATACACTACCCAGCACTCCGCTGTACTGTTGCAGAAAAGACTGAAGGGACTACAGACACTTCCTACGTAGAAATAGGCACCATGTTTTTAACTTAGCAGCTAATTCTATATGATACTATGAACTCATGTATGGTAACGACATTCAGGTGGTATTTATGGAGTGCTGAACATCAACTTTAGACTTTCACAGAAAGCAAATGCATCATTTTTTAAAGGTTCTCATATAAGAGGGCTGACCTATTAGCAGTCAGTTCATGCTGCTGTCAGGGACCATGTGGCTGTGGCTCTGTTTATTCCCATCCAAATTCCTCTCTGGGTAGCTTCCAGGTGTCTGTCTCTACCACATTTCAGTTCTCAGCCTGTGGGTAGATGTCTCCACCCCTTCTCCAGTGTACCTGAGAGAACTGCTGTGGCCCTGGGCCTCTCTAAAGAGTTGCTGCTCACTCCTCATAGCCGGTGGCTGCGTACTCTGCTTGCAGCATTGGCTTTGGCTGATTTATGAGAGCTGGTCTGGGCTGGTTTTCTTGCATTGTGTGGAAATGCACAGCAAATGTATTAGCGACCTGTGCAGGTAAAATCAGCATCGCTGTCATGTTGACCTTGGCTTTGGCATCATTAAGGAGAATTTGGGGACTCCGATGACCATTCACTCTAGTCCGCTCCCTTAGTAGAGGAGATCTTTTCCTGGGAAGTCACAGTCTGAACTTACTGTGTCTCAGAGAAAGCCCAGTCCCAGACACCTCAGGGACAGCAGGATCCTGGTGCCTTATCAGTCATTTTGCTTAGCACTGGGTGATAAAGAAATAAAAGACCTAAACTTTTCTCCTTTTATGCAAAGATGATTTCCCTCCCCTCAAAAAGCATACTGGATCACTGTCATACATGCAAACAGAATTTTGGAGGAAACATTTAAAAACAACCATAGACCAAGCGGTCAGGTAGCCAAGCAGGGCACCAGCAGGAAGGGGTTGACTCTCAGGTGAATTACCTCTGTAACTGTGATCATTATTAAGTGCCTGTGGAGGTGATGAAATCATTAACCAAGTCCTTGGAAAATACGAGACTCTTAAAAAAAGGTAAATTCATTTTATTTGTATTTTCTTTAGAACTCTTTTACAAATTAATACGCCTTTATTGTCGTAAAATATCTTTTTTTTAACACCATGAAAAAAAAATGCCCTTCACATATCATCACTTCTCAAACAACGTGGCCCATGGAGAATGGACAGGTAAATTAAGAGGTCTATTCTGAAAAGAAATTGGGTCAAAATGTGAAAAGACCCAGCTGTGAGTAACTTTTTAGATAGTATTTGTAAGTATAGGCTGGAGCCCTGGAGTGGACTTGTTTCAGCTTCTGATGCGCTCTGCCACCACAGAATTATCACAATAATGTTGAAATATGTGGGATGAAGTCCTGATAATCACACGGGCCTGAGGACTGGTGGGAACCAAGCTACAATGTTAACCCCCATCTGGATCCTAGAGTTTTGTATTCAGAAGCATACACGACATTGCAGGAATCTGCTGTTTTAGCAGAAGCATCCCAGGGGAGTCTGGTGCAGGTGCTCTGAAGTAGGGTTTCCTTCCACATGTTGAGAAAATCTGCTTTGGAGGGCACAGAGCAGGCAATTCTATGGCATGGACACAAACCACCTGCTCCGAAATGGTTCTCAAAAGAGTCTGCAGAGTTTCAGTTTGGTGTGGTTTTCCTCCTATGGAAACCCATGTCACCACCCTACATAGTGGAGAAAGCTCAAGAATTCATCGTGAGCAGTCATTTTTGCAAGAACTCCTATTCCACAGAGTAAAGGACAATTGTATGCCATTTAAATATGTCACATGATCAACAAGTACAAGGGGTTAACCTCCAGTGTGTAAACACTGTGAGCAACAGGGTGTTGCCAGATTAGTGCAAGGAGAATTTTTTAAAACCAGCTGTCATTCCATCCAAATTTAAATGAACTCTGATCTCGACAAGACATGAAGACTTTTTTCCTATTTATTTATGCAGCTGAATAGCTGAGCTTTATACAAGACTCACTATTTGAAGCTTAATCCAAAAGTATTATCCACCTCTAGTGCTCCTCTTATCTCCTCGAATTTCCTAGCACTGCCATAGTTTAAAGTCCCACATCAATATTTGCTTATTCTCTGGCCACAGAGATTACAGCCGCCACCACCCTTTACCTTATCATATAGCTGCTGCCTAGATATCCTGGTCACACGAGCTGTTTGCACACACACCCTCCATCCGACAGAATCCTGCTGCTCTAAGCAACACTGTTAGCACTGTTAGCCTCATATAAACAGTCATTCTCTAAGTAACCTTTGAATCTCATGGAACATCCCCATATTGTGTAGCCTGCTACAGAGATCTGACGTTTGATGCTCCCTGCGGCTGTGGCTAGTGAAACTACCTAATGGCCTCCTGAAAGCAGGACTCACACCTACTCAAAGGTCAAAGCTTAGGGGTAAGTTTCTAGGAGAGATCCACCCTGGCGCTTCCCAGTCACTTTCTCACTCTACCTGTTTTTGTTCTTTCTCCAGAATCTTGATCAGGGCTCTTTAATTATTTATTTATGGATGTTCTGGTTAAATATCTGCTTTCCCGATTTGTCTGGAAGCTCCACTGAAGACAGGCATCTTATACTGTTACGTATCAGTGTATTTCCAGCACCAAGCACAGTACCTGGCCCATGGTCAGAGAAATGTTTTTTAAATGATGGAAACTACTCGAGATACCGAACGTGCAAAGGCCTCATTCCTCAAAGCTGGTGACTACCAGCACCACATGCATCTCCAGTCCGGTCTGGCGTGGGAGGATTACTTGTTCTCTCTCCTTGCTGAATGTTGGTTAGCCTGACTTAGTCGTCTATTCTTTGCCTGTCACCATGCTGATGGGGTAGCAAAAACAATACTATTTCCATATGAAGTTCTGTCTTCACTTGGCTTATCATCTACAAGCAGCAGCATGCAAACTACAGAAGTGTCAATACTATCATGAGTGCGTCTCTGAGTCTGCACAGTCACCGGCTCTGGCTTCTGGGTGACTGTCTTCAAAGCTTCTGAAATACTTGAAATCAGTTAGGCTGGGAATTTTTCTCGCAGTTGAGAATTACATCTAGGTCCCATGTTTGGAGGAAAACCAGAGTAAACTTGCTGAACAAAACTCAACACTCTCATTCACTCTTGGTCAAAGAAAATGACTGGACACCACTAACCTGGTGGAAACATCTAAAGGAGGCTTTCCAATTGAGTTAATGCCACGTCCTGTGACTCTCTCTGCAGTTCACCTGCTTGACCACAACCAGGGCGCTAATCTATGGATGAATCACTCAACTCATTCAACTGGCCAACAGAATTTAGGAAGACTCCACGGTGTGTCAGGCCCCATTCTTGGCACTTGGGGTCTTGCAATACACAAAACAGACAAAACCTCTTGGAGGAAAAGACAGACATCATGCAAATCAATGTACAGGATGGATGCAAAATCTTGAAAACTCCTAGGAAGAAAAGCGAGAAAAGGCAAAGATAAGGGAGTGCTGTGGAGGGTGGAGGTGAGCGAAGTCGTCCTGGAGATGATTAAGTGAAGGCCTGAAAGACAGGAAGGAATGAGGTCTGCAGCTTCCTAGTGGAGGAGCCGGCCAGGACAGACACACCTCAGAGCAAAGTCCCAGGAACCGAAAGGAGGCTGGTGCATTGAGGAACAGCAAAGAGGAGGGAGCAAGGCACAGAGGCAAGGAAGAGAAGAGCAGGAGGAGACGATGACGTCAGAGAGCAGAGTGGGGCGGGGACAGAGAAGCTTCTACTCAGGGGGAGCCATGAAGCCCCCGGACGGTTCTCAACAGAGCAGGGATGTTAGCTTCTACTCAGGGGGAGCCATGAAGCCCCCGGACGGTTCTCAACAGAGCAGGGATGTTAGCTTCTACTCAGGGGGAGCCATGAAGCCCGTGGACGGTTCTCAACAGAGCAGGGATATAGCTGCCTCGTGCTTTAACAGGATAACCCACTTCTCTGGGAAGAATAAACTGGGAGGAAGGCAGGGCAAGAGAACTTCCTTTAACACCTGTGCAATGAAAATAGTACAGCTTTTGTTCTACATTGCGACTGAAAGGCATCTTGGAGCATATTGACTAAGGATTTGGTCCAGCATCTTTCCAGCAATAGAGAACAAAACTGCTGCTTTCTCATCTTTCTTCCCTTGAAGAAGCACGACAGATCAGAAATGTGGGCTTCAGGACCAGACAGACCCGGTTTTCACATCCCGTCTGCTCCACCTGTAGAATGGGGAGCCTGGGCCAAGTCAGGCTTTCTCCTTTTAAAGGAAATTAATGACGGACAAACTGCCTGTCAAGCATGAGGTCTGGCAGAGCATGCAGGTGATGAATAAAGGATGGCCGTGACCATTACCGCTGTACTGACAATGATCAGAGACCCCAAGGCTTTGTCAAAACTCCACATGCTGCAGAAGGTCCCTGAAGAAATAATAACATCCTCCTCATTTACTGATCTAAACTGCCAGGCCCTCTTTAAAGTACAATACTAGGGGCTTTTTCAAAAGCTAGTGCAAGTCTAAATACTTGTACTTCTTCGGGATGTTAACTCATGAGATTTAACAAGGACGGCAGTGGTTATCCTAAAAAGTTCAAAGATGAGTGTCAGCGATGGACTCAGACACCATTATTCATGGTGATGGAGATCAAATGAGGTGCAACCCCAACCCTATGCCAGATGCAACACAGGAATTCCTGGATAATTGCTTGATTTGGGAAAATTTTTTAAAATAAATTCTTATCTTTTAGCCAAACGTATCTTCTCTTTACAAAAATAGATTATCATTTTTTAAAGTAACGTAGAAAACCGAAGGTTTCATTTGATAAACACATTTCATAATCTTTTTCAAAAATCTATTCTTTTCTCTCATTTTCTGTTTACCAAGGCAGATACCTCCAGCTGCCTCCCCAACATCCACTCCTCCTTAACCCTGGCTAGCAAAGCCCCAACTCTGTCAGGGTGTCTGTCCCTCCCCTACACACTTCAGAAGATGGTGGGTGTCCCTGCCCTCAGTTCAAGTGTGAACCCTGAATACCAAATGGGACCATCAGTGCATCCATCGTTCAGTTTCCCTTGCGAGTAGAGTGGACTGACCTTGTACGGCAGGGCTGACTCTGAGACTCGAGGAAGGACTAAATATAGTCAAACAAGATTATACTGTATAGCACAGGGAAATATATACAAGATCTTGTGGTAGCTCACAGCGAAAACAAATGTGACAATGAATGTATGTATGTTCATGTCTAACTGAAAAATTGTGCTCTACACTGGAATTTGACACAACATTGTAAAATGACTATAACTCAATAAAAAAAGTTTTTAAAAAAAGTTAAAACATAAAAAAATCATTCATTGTAGAAAAAAATCATTAAATTTAAGTTTAATTAAAAAAAAAAATCTGAAACTGGTGCAGCTGTGCTAGCAGGACCTCAGGGAAGTCTGCCTTGCTCCCAAGAACAAAATGCCAGAAGAAAGAGACCTTTCTGTCTCTAGCTTTGCTGCATCTGGCTAAGGAGCTGGAAGCCCTGTGGCCGGCCTGCTAAGTGCCTAAGGCAAGAGAACCCCAGAGAAGCCAGAGCTGGAGCCAGAGCCCCCAGCTGTGACATCTGGAGCACACCCACCCACCCCTACCTCTGGACTACTTGTTACATGAGAAAATTAAATTTCCTCCTCACTGAAGCCAATTAGAATCGGGTGTTTCTGCTACCAGCAGTCCGCTAAAACACTGGTTTAAAAAATACTAATTTTCTTTTAATCCAATATTATTGCTGAAAATTCATTATGGTAAATGACATCACACTTGTACAAATGATTAAACAGATGACCTTTCCCCTCTTATTTACTCCTTTTTTATAAGTATAATGTACATCCCTTTCTGAAAATCATTTTTAAATATCACAAATGAATCGAGTAAAGTCTGAGATTTTTTTGTCTTTTTATGAAGCTTACATGCATTCTCGTTTGGTTATTTACAAAAACTAATGAAAATTCTGTGCTCATATGTGCTCATGGGATTCTGATAATTATGAGGTTGGAAAAATCTACTGAAACCTCAGAGTTGTGCTTTTATTCTGTAGGAATTCAGTGCCTCACAGAATCACAGGATTTTTGTTGAAAATTAGTCTCTTTTGAACCTTTTCCTAAGTCCTTTCCAAAGGCATCAGGCTTCTGACACTCTTCCCTACATTAGCGTCTCAAGAATCCAGTGCGGTATACACATGCGTGCGTGTGTGGGTGCGTGTATACACACAAGCACACATGCGTGTGAATCTAACATTATCAGAAGCTCTGTCCTTGGAGAAAACCATCTAAATATAAAAAGGAGTTGGGATCCAAAATTCTGCCTAATCATTTCATTAGATGATGGCTTTCCTGCAAAATGGATTCACAGAAATTGAGCGTAGTTGCGATGTGCCAATAAACAGCGTTTCCTCCCTTTCGCACACAAAAAAGAAGATGTTTATTTGCTTATTTTCTTAGACACACATGACCTAAGAATGCATTCCTTGCATAACTCCATGTTGACTTTTCTTATAATGTACAAAAGAAAATCTCCACTGGAGTCACTTTTATCTCAATGCCAAATGAATTTCCTTAAACATGTATTTAACAGAGTCCTCTTAATTTCAGATTTCAAGGCAACTTACATATTGAAGCTGTAAGAACTGCTTTCGAGAATCCACAACAGAAACCGCAGAAAGTGAAACAAAAAACTCTTGGCAACAGAACTGCTTGTACACAAGTTGGAGAATATTTGCCATTTACAGTTGACATAGCACTGTTCGCCATTTGCAGCTGACATAGCACTTCTTGAGGCCGAGAACTCTTCACAGCAAAGCAGGTGGTTTTCAATGGAATGTGGATATGCAGGTGGCTTGAGTGGCTCTTCAAGCTAACCTGGTCACTTCTAGAAAGGGACATCAAAAGTTCACCGATTCCTGTTTTCTCTTTTTCTCCCAGTCATGTTTCTCATAGCATAAAGAATAAACCATAAACCATAGCAGAAAGAATCTATTAACGGTTAGGAATCACTGTAGAAGGGAGATGACCCCAAACACCATGAAAAGCTTAAAGTCAATCACATTTCAACAGTAAGCGCCACAGGCCTTAAACTGGGACCAGGACTCCAACCAGCAGCAAGAGACACAATCACTGTGACAATCAGCTTTTCAATTTTCACCTTCACAAAAAACAAACAAAGCATAAATACAAAACAGAAATAGACTCACAGACATAGAATACAAACTTGTGGTTGCCAAGGGGGCGGGGGGTGGGAAGAGAGAGACTGGGATTTCAAAATTGTAGAATAGATAAACAAGATTATACTGTATAGCACAGGGAAATTATATACAGGATCTTATGGTAGCTCACAGAGAAAAAAATGTGACAATGAATATATGTATGTTCATGTATAACTGAAAAATTGTGCTCTACACTGGAATTTGACACAACATTGTAAAATGATTATAAATCAATAAAAAATGTTAAAAAAATTTTTTTCACCTTCACATCTCCACTGCCCTGCTCATTATCTTTTCAGCTCCTTTCAGAATTCCCTTGCCTCTTGGCTTACCGCTCTCCTCAATTTTTTTCTATCATTTTCCTCTGCAAAGTAAAACCAGGCAAGAAACACTTAAACCTGGCTAGTCGATTACTTAAATTTCCAAAAGAAAGTGAAAGTTTCCTGCTGGGCTCTTGGCATTCGTGCCACATCCAAGTTAATCATGGTCTGGAAAGGCTAAGGTCACCAAATACCGCATCGCCTTACAGGCATGAATTTTCTTCTGATAAGGAAGAATGAAAAACACTAAAATTTGTTTTTTAACTTCTTTAAGCCTCTTGGACTTTGGGTGACAGGATAGTGATCTGGCCAAAGGCCCAAAAGTATAAGAAAAATTTCAAAAGCTAGCAGATTTGAAACAAAAGAGAGAATAAGTAGATTTTATATGCAATTACTTTTTAATTATTTCTCTATTCTAATTTCAGAACATTCTTTATCCTCTAACAAAACACAACCCAACACTACTAGCTTAAATATCCAGCTGTAATATAATAGAAACCTTATATACAAAACACGGTGCCCTCATTTGCATTAGAAGCTCATTACATTCAATACAAGTCAACTTAATTTTGCTCTACACATGCTCCACAGGTCTAAACCACATAATTTATAGTTCGCTTTCTCTCTAATGGAGAAATGTACTTTGGTATCCAATTTTTTAATTAATTATCAGAAAATACTAGTAACAGTTATATAAGAAGACTGTATCAGATATTCCAGCATCAGTCTTTAGCATAAGCAAAGCAAAGCAAATAACAAAGGAATATAAATATATTATTAATTTATGCATCTACTGATTTAATGAGAAAAAATAAATAAAAGTGCAGGTACATTTATAATTTATTGTAAGGTATTCATGTTTATACTAGCAATTGAAATATTCCTTCAACAGAAAAAAGAAAAAATTATATTTCAAGACTAGATTAGCTACATGGACACCTAACTGTAAAATATCCTTTCAAAATGATTTATGTAAAACTAAAGATAGTTCCTAAAATCATATTCTAAACTAGTAAAGTATGAAAAGAATGATGATACTATGAAAGGAGGAAACATTTATAATTTTCCCTTAACGAAGCTGCTCTGTAAACTCAACTAGTGGAGTTTGTTTTAGACAGGGTATATCTGTATGTAGTTCTCAACACCAAGGGTATGTTAATACGCCTTAAGGACTTAATTAGGCCTGTTATTCTGCTTGCTTCTCTTTATGATAAAAAGTCTACGAATCTGATACCATCCCTTTAAAACTGCGTGGGACATTTATCCACCCTCCTTAATGAACAACTATCATCTCAGATTCATCTACTTCCTGGTGTGTTACTAGTTTCCAGGACTCTTTAACTCACTTTTATCAACTCCTACTTCTGTATCCACTTCCGATACCCTCCATCACTAACACCACCCCACACTCAAGTCATCTCTCTCTCCCTGGACTCAACATGAACCAAAATTCCATCTCGCCTAGACTGAACTACTTCTCTGTTTTCTGGCATTCAAGTTTACTTTTACTTCCTTTCCCCTTTCCAAAATCATTTACTTACCTCCTATAAGGACTTTTATAAAGCTCTATCTGAAAAACCCAAGGCATTCTCATATTATAAGTACATCTTTAAGTAGCTTCTTGGTTCTCGGTCTAAAGGTGGGCCACACATGACTAACCCTACTATCAGCTGAAATTTCTCCTCTTTCAAGGTAGATATTCTAACATTTGAATATTGTATTAATAATTAGTGCCACTTGGTTTGTTAGGACCCCACTAATCGAGAAAATTCATGTTAGACTTTATGTGAGAAATAAGCTTCTAGTGAATTAAGTCACTCCTATCAATTAAGCAGCTCCTATCATTCTATTATAATGTTCTAAAATAAAAGTTAAGGGTTACATAGTGCTTACCTTATGCCAGACAAATATAAGTACTCTCTATATAAGAACTCATGATTTAATCCTCATAGCAACAATAGTACAAATGAGACGGTATTATTAATACCCCCATTTATAGGTGAAGAAACCAGGACAGAGAGAAGCCTTGCAGCCTGTCCAAAGTGCCACAGCTATTCAGTGGGAGATCAAGATGCAAACTCAGTTCTATGGCTCTAGAGTCCATGCCTTAACCACTGTGTTATGTTACTCTCTTAATTTTTATAAGTCAAAGGAATTATATGACCACTATGACCAATGATGCCCATCAACAAATGAATGGATAAGGAAAATGTGGTATGTACATACAATGGAATAGCACTCAGCCATAAAAAAAGAATAAATCTTGCCATTTGCAACAAAATGGATGGACCTAGAGTGCATTATACTAAGTAAAATAAGTCAGACAGAGAAAGACAAATACAGTATGATTTCACTTATATGTGGAATCTAGGAGACAAAACAAATGAACCAAGATAACAAAACAGAAACAGAGTTGTAGATACAGAGAATAAACAGGTGGTTGCCAGAGAGGAGAGGGGTAGGGAGGAGGAAAGAAATAGGTGAGGGAGATTAAGAGGTACAAACTTTCAGTTATTAAATAAATGAGTCACAGGAATGAAATGTACAGTATGGGGAGTATAGTCAATAACTGTGTAATACCTTTGTATGGTGACAGATGGTAACTAGACTTACTGAGCTGTTCATTCTGAAAAGTATAGAAATATCGAACACTGTATTGTGTAACAGGAACTAACATAGTGTTCTAGGTCAATTATACTTCAAAAGCAAATAAACAAACAAACTCATAGAAAAAGAAATCAGATTTATGGTTACAGGGTGCGGGGGAGGGAGGGGGAACTGGATGAAGGCAGTCAAAGGTGCAAACTTCCAGTTATAAGATAAATAAGTACTAGGGATACAACGCACAACCTGATAAATATAATTAACACTGCTGTATGTTACCTATGAAAGCTGTTTAGAAAACAAATCCTAAGAGATCTCATCACAAAGAAAAATTTTTTTTTTCTATTTCTTTAATTTTGCATCTACATGAGATGAGGGATGTACATAAGTCACATCATTATGCTGGACATCTTAAACTTACACAGTGCTATCCGCCAATTATCTCGCAATAAAACTGAAGAAAAAAGTATGACCAATGATGGTACAACTAGGGTGAAGGATGAAGGTTGGGAAAGGCATCACTAAGAAATCTTCAGAGTATAAGGTTAAGGTGGGAAGGGAAAGCGTGAGGACATCACCAACAGAACACTCTTACATGAAGACCCAAAGATATATGCCAGAGGGAATTCTGATTTCTAGAATTCATTAGAGACTTCAGTCTCAAAAAAAAAAAATGACAAGAGTTTGTTTTCACTTAGAAAATATGGTTTGATAAATTTAATTCCTTAGAAGCAAAAAAACAAAGGAACTCAGGGACTAGACTTTGCCACACTTTCTATGTGCATACAGAAAGAGAACTAAAGGATTTCTTATTACTTATAAAGGAAGTGTCACCTTAATCACATCTAGCAATTCCTCCATCTACCAGCACATGATGGAGAATCCACAGGAAACAGCATCCTTCAGGAGTGGGGGGCCCAGGACCAGGCCTACGCGGCTGCAGCATGGCAGGAATCAGGACACAGGAGTCCTCAGTGCACACCGAAGAACACTCTGCTTTTCCCAGGCTTCCCTCCTACCTCCTTCCCTTGAATTAACTGGGACTTGCAGTGATTTAGGGCTTTCTTTTTAATTCTATTCTATTTGCTAGTAAGTTTTCTTTCAACTTGATGAAAAATGCACTGATTTTAATTGCACACATGGCAGTAGCACAAATAAGGTCACTGAAGTCATCTATACCCAGATATCAGAAAAAAGCCATGACCAGATACATTAAGATTTTAAGGTATCTTTCCTTTGCTTATACACTTAAGACTTACTTTTGTAATCTTTCTATTTCACAAAATAAATCCAGATTCAAGACTACACTTTGTTCTGCTCTCATTAAATTACCAAATAAGCAGTGTTTTCTTGTGGGGTTTTTGTTTGTTTGTTTTGTTTTTACAATAGTTAACTATTCCTTTCTTCTACAGATCTGAGTCAGACATAGATCAGCAGCGGCTGGGTAGGAATAATAACCACGGCTGACTAAACTATTGCGTGTTTACCACTGCCAAGCCCTGTACAAAGTATTCCACACATACCAGCTCATTTATTCTTTGCAACAATTGCTGTGATTATGCCCCATTTGACGGATGAGGCAACTGAGAAGGAGAAAACGACTTTTATCCTTCATCACACAGGTAACAAATGCTGGAGTCGAGATTCAAACCCAGGCTGGGTGATGCGAGGGCCCATTCCCTTAGCCATCTCCAGTCACCCATCAAAGCGGGTGACAATTAGACCGAGGGAGCCTGTCTGGGTCTCCCCTAGGCCTCCAGATCACGCAGTCACCCTTTTCTAGAAAACGTTAATGGAAACTAGCGTGCCCTCCTCAGCCTCTCCTACCTCCAGAGATTCCTGAGGACCTAGTTGCTCTGCGACCCCCAGCTCCCATGTCCTGCTGCCACCAATTTCTCCGTCCCCAGGCGGCCTCTTGCCTTGCTCTGCTCTTTCTGCAGCAGGGCTTGGCATCTCACCTCAGCAGGTATGGGAGCGCAGCCCGGGATCCCCCTCCCGCGGTCAAGAGCGCGCCGGGCTCCCCATACAAGGCCTCAAGCAGGAGGCTGCTCCGCCAAGTCAATAAAAGCACGACCGACCGGACAGAGGAGGCTGCAGCTCAAGGCTGGAACTGGCCCACATCCTCGCTCGAGACCCACATTCACCCAGTCATCATGCCAAGCCACTCATCACGCGCACCCGGCGAGCAAGGGCCGTCCCCAGGCACCACCGCGGCTCATCCCAACGGGCGCCTCGAGAAGAGTCTCAAGAGGCTCGTAAATGATCCTTAAGTCGCTGATAAATACGGTGAGTGGCTTCCTTGGAAAAGGGAGGGGTGTACCCCCTCGGGTGACATGCCATGGAAATAGCTGAATGGAAGGACTTGCTGCATTTCCTTCAGTGAAGGCACTAACAATAGCCAGAGAATCAAAGAATCAATCATCAGTTCTCTCCCTCTCAGAGGCCAGGGCCCAGGAGCAGCACCCCAGCCCTCCGTCGGCCGCCCGTGGAAGCGCCCGGGCCCGTTTCCGAGGCAGGAAGGGCAGGGTCAGGCGGCCGGCTTCCTGCCGGAGCCGCGCAGCGCTCCCAGCGGCTCTGAGAACCCGCTCCGGCTCAGCCGCGGGGGCAGACGCCCGGAACGGCACCCGCGCCTCTCGCGCTGTTTCTGTCTGCAGCATGTTCTTTAATAATTTATCGGGTACTTACTTCCCAACAGATTTGAAGTTAGGACTTGGTTCCTACGAAAAACCCCAAACATGAACTGCATAAGCCTCATGCTGACTACTCCTCCGTGATCCTTACTAAATCTAGGTTCCAGTCCGTATCCATGAAAAAAAAAAAAAATGACAACAATCTCCCTGTTCTCCACATTCTCTTTTACTTGCCGCATCAGGACTGTCACTGCAACAGCTCCCTGTCACATAAGCCCAGAGCACTGGATGTGACTCTGACTTTAGATAATACACACATATACCACTACCTTCATGGGAATGTCTTCAAATCCTCTGATGACTATACAGCAGTCACTTAGAAATTATTTCCTGTTATATCAACATATACTAACAAAAAGAAATACACCACATAAAATGAAACAAATCAAAATAGTAATGAGGTTCATGAAACCACTACTGAATAAAATTATTATCCCTTTGTACTGTGTGAAACCAAAGACAAACTGTTTACTGTGTTTAAACCAAAGACAAAAAACTATTTACTAACTGTATTTACCACTGCAGTAAGACTTGAAGAAAAAGACGAATTTGTAGTAGACGGCCATCAGTCTGGCACGTCTGCAGACTACCTGTGGATGCTCAGAATTATCCCTCTCCCAAAGTGCAAACCGAATCAGCAAGCAGATAATTTCAGCTTACAATATTCAATTCCAAGCATCTAACAAAAGAATTTACTCCATCCAGGAAGTCATGACCAGCCTGGGTGGCTAGGAAGGATTTGAAATAGAAAGCAAGTTTTTCTGATTTAAATACTTCCCCTCTCTTCTGCTAAACAATCCCTTAAGCTCAACAGACAAATGTTTCTGCATTTTTCTAAACTCAAACTCAGTATTTCAACAGCTGATAGGGAAATTCATTCACCCAGAAAAGTCTGCTGTCACAGAAAATGTTCTCCCATCGTGGAAAGATTACATAATGCCAATCTGCAGAAGAACTGAGGAATTAGGCCTCCAAAGACAAAATCAGTAATAAAGACCTCATTTTCTTGCCAGGTGACTGAACAAAAGGAAAACTTAAACAAGCCTTTGGGGAACTACTTATTTCAACAAATACTTACTGATCGTCTATTCTGGGCCTAGCACTGTGTCAAGAGCTGAGGATACACACACAGAAAGGAGTAACAAAGAAATGATTTGTTCTTACTGAAGCTCAAAGCCAACTCTTAAATCAAATTTCATACACTACCCTACCAAAAAATCACCAAATAAGGAAAATGTGAAGTCAATACAAATAAAGAAAGAACAACTTCCCATAACTGGGTTAGTTCCCTAGCTGGAAAACAAAATAATGTTATAAAAGCTCTTAACACAAGGTAACACTTAGTAAACGAGTATCTAGGATTCCCTGAGCCAAAACAGATTACTCCCTCATCAGTTTTAGATCATAATGTAAAACAAAAGTTAGTATGCTTAGAAAGTAGGAAAAGCACACCTTAATGGGGATATTTGCTTGTAGAACACGTAGAGCAAGACACTTCTGTTTTAGAAAACCACCTGAGGCTCAGATATTAGAGAAATAAACTATTAGTCGTCAAAATCTAATATATCACCTTAAATTACAATTGAAAGAAGTAAAGCTAGGGTAATTAACATCAACAATTCATTTTTTTTTTGCCTGAATTGAAAACTATGAAACGATCTATAGGGAAAGCTAATGTAGACCAATGAAAACCAGGCTCACAGTTTTACACCAGGAGATTCAGAGAAATGTTAGTCCACTGGTAAATCTGCTAATGATCCAGCAGCTGAGGCACAGAAACAAAAGCAGCTTTAAGACGTCTACACACATACCACTAGAAAAGATTATGTAGAAGATGCTGTTATCACATTTATGTCTCAGGAAAGACCACGTGGCTCAAAGATAAGAGTTTTTATGTTGATTCATGTAAAAGCGGTTGCCACTAAAATAACCACAACTGTAATAAAGAAAGCTTGTTTGATGATATATGCAGAAGACGAAGAGTAAGCGAAAATGAATACATAATTACAATGTGTCACCTCGCTGACATGGATTACACCAACAAGCATAATAATTTGCCAAGATTATACACTGATAATTAGCCTTCCCGTGTGGGACTGATAATACATAGTTCCATTAGCATTAACTTAAGATTATTTTGGAAAATAACCACAAATGCTTGCTCAGATAGAGCCATAAACAGGAAACTAGCAAATTCTTACTATTCATCTTTTAATTTGGCAGAATTTACTAAAATAACCTTTCCTCTTAAAAGACACATCCTAAAACCCCACACAAAAAAATTTAAGAGCATGAAACCCCCAGTAAAATTCAAAATGTTTAATAACCCAACCACCTAACTAATCAGACCAGACACACCAACCAATCAGAACAAATGCAGGTTAAAAAACAAAAAAAACAACAAAATCATGCTGCAGTAACCTCTGACTAGAGTATCAGACAAGCATATCACTTTGTCAGAATACAGTAAAGAAATTAAATAAAGGCATTTATGTCTTGATAACTATTTGTATAAAACAAGGATACAAAGGTCTTGGGTTTTCTGAGAAGCAGAAATATCCCAAAACAGCAGATTATTAGAATACACTTAAGTAAGTAGAGCTGCTACCAATGATTATGAGCTACTCTCAGTTGAATTACAAAAACAAATTTATTTATTTTGAATTTTCATAACTCTTAGTACTTTTTTTCCCCCAAGAAGCCAAAGATTGAGTTTGAAGACCTAAGTTTTCCTCGGGCCCCAGCTTCTGTTCGCTGGAAGCTTAGACGAGAGGAGAAGAAAAGAAACATTCACTGAGATTCTCTCATGTGTTCGTCCTTATCAGCTTATCTACTCTTCACAAAACACATAGAAGAAAATACTATTATTCCTAGTTTACAAATAAAAGAGCTGTGACCCCAAGGCCTTAAGAACTTAACAAGTGTTACAAGACTAGGACCAAGAGTCAAATTTGGAGAAGTCTACTCCACAAGGTCACATAACCTTTCCAGGCCGCTCATGATGGGAACTATGTGTCCATTGCATCAAAACTGTCTGTGTTTCAAATGAAATCACACATAAGGAAGGGCATCATAAAGTATAATGGTTGTATATTTATCCAGAAGATAGGATTTGTCAATATGGAAAAACTTGGTATCATTTTTTAGTGATCTGTACTTTTCTCTTTGCATTTTTTAGCCATTAACCATACCATACAGTATTATTCACTAAGCAATGAGATTAAATTAGAGGAAGGCATGTTTTCTCCCCAAACGTACTAATTGAGAAACAACTTTCTTTATCACTTACTCCTGCCTCTGAGCCACCTCACAGAAAGGATCTATAAAAAGAGATTATACCAGTTGTCAAAGGCCAAAAAGAACCAAAGTGAACAGGATTATGAAATGAATATTTAAAATACTGGACGCCAAGGGAAGAACCCAAAAGAAGAATACAAGAAAGACATGCCAACAAACAATCAAGAATCCTGATTTGCTTGTTGGTTTTACTGGAAGACAGAGGCAACTTCCGTAACTTTATGGCCCCATCTGGACAGCACGCCAGACCTTGGGTATTGAGGCAGCCCTGAGCTGCAATGTCCTTGATCTCCTTGCAGTCTCTTCCACACTGGCCTACTTTCCAAGGATGAGCTGGAATACTGTACATTCTTTGTCTTGTTCCCTAATCACACCAGTCCACAATCCTGCCTGTAGATGAATTCCGATATCCACAGGGTTATAACTTTTCAACTATAAATTGGAACCCACAACTTATATGATCTGACAATAAAAAGAAATATGTGGAATTAGGACTGAATAGGAAAAAAAAAATCACAGATGTCCATGTCACTGGACAGCCCTGAACACTTACAGTTGGTTTTCTATCACTTTCATATTAACTATCTTTTATCCCCACCTAAATGATTACTGAGGGCCAAGAGAAGAAAGGATAGAACCAGATACACAGGAAGTCTTAAATAAATACTTAGTGGTTATTTCATACCAAACATCTGAAAAGTTCCATATTATCGAAAGTTTTTAAAATGTCGGAATCACAGAGAAAAAAATGTGACAATGAGTGTGTATATGTCCATGAATGACTGAAGGATTGTGCTGAACACTGGAATTCGACACAGCATTGTAAAATGATTATAAATCAATAAAAAATGTTAAAAAAATAAAATAAAAAAATAAAATAAAATCTTAAAATGTCGGGTTTCATGTGAATTTCAATGGAAAAATGAAATTTGGGAAAAAATATTCAAAAGAATGCTTCCTGTACGTACCTAATAAACACAGGCCTACAGCAAAGCTTAAATGGCATGAGAGTTCAAAAGAGACTCCGACTAGTACAGAGATCCAAGCTATCAAGGAAGAGGTTGCAGTTGAGATGGGCTCTGCACTGGCCGAGATGGGGTGAGGGCAGTCACGGGGGTGTGGAGGGGGGCAAAGGATAATGACAAAGATGTGAAGATGGAGAAGGGAAAGAAAAGCATTAATGTCCAAGAATTTAGCCAGTGTCAGGTGCATGAAGGCAAGCAGGAAAAAACAAGGTGAGAAAGGAAAGTGGGCTCAGAAGAATAAGACTGGCGAATAAAGATCTGGCCTTCATTTTGCAATTAATGGGAAGTAATTAATGGTTTGAACAGAACCATAATCCATATAGTTTAAAAGTCACCTGAGAGCAATACGAAAAATGTAGGGAGCGTGGGCAGCCTGTGTCTACATTATCCCCCATCGCCTGTCACTCTTGTAGGTTCAGCTCTCTGGGAAAGTAGGGGTTTGCCTGGTCCAGATTGGACAAAGAGGGCTAATACCATCTGAAGGGTAGGTAAGTCAGTGTTCTATGTGTACATAATAATGTTGACTACAGTGACCAAAATGTATTACAGAAGAAGGAAGACACTACTACTATCGTTGTGCAGATATTTGGAGAGTGATTCAGTGCATTCAGGGAGCTTACATAAGCATCATCCCATGCGGGCAGCCCCTGGTCCACAGGCCAGGCTGCGATGCAGACACCCTGCCCCAGGGCACCCGTGTTAACCAAGCGGGGACCCAGGAGTTGATGACAGGGTCTGTGTTGGGGTCCCCAAGACCACCCCCAGGTTGGATGGCTCGGCTCACTCAGTGCCCTCACAGGACTCAACATAAGTCATACTTGTGGCTATAATTTATTCCAACAAGGCAAGATTGGCAAAGGGGAAAGGGCTCACAGAGCGAAGCCTGAAAGAAGCCAGGCACAGGCTTCGGAGGTTCCCCTCCCACTGGAGCCACGTAGGATGCACTGAATCCCCCAGCGTGGGGCTGTGATAATGCATGTGAAATGCCGTCCACCAGGGGAGCTCTCCTGGGCCTAGGAGTCCAGGGTTTTGATCTGAGGGTCAGTCACATAGGCACTGTCTGCCTAGCACCTGCCAAAATTCCAGACTTGCAAAAGGAAGTCAGGTGTTCAACATAAACCACATTGTTCGTACAAACAGTTCAGGCAGCATGAGCTGCTGGAATCAGTTCTGAGAGTGGGGGGAGCCCTCTGGAAATCCAGTTCCCAGACGCCAGCCAAGGGCCAGTCCTGTCCTCTGAAAGGACAGCAGCCAGACCGGCTATGTTAACTCTTCCCTGCACAGGGTCATAACACATTCTCAGGGCTTGAGTTCTAATCATGCTATTGATTCAAAGCTCTGGCTACTTACCAGAGGCAAACTGTCATACACAGGTGTTCTGGGGAGTCTGGGGAGGCTGGGTATCTCAAACACAAGGACATAGGTAGATATGCCAGTTCTACTTGGGGACATTTGTTCTAACCTGTTGGCAAATTTCAAGGAAGCAGTAGGATATAAAGCAAGTTCATTAAGTGTGTATAATAAGAAATGTAATTACACTTTTCCAACTCCAACTGGCTGCTATTATGTCAGTAAAAAGGAAATATACAGCCCCTGTCCCACAAGGTTCCAATTCATTGGGATTGTCTTCTTCTACTGAAATATGGAACCCCCCCTAAAAAAGTGTTGCCTTTTAAACACAGGAAAAAGCTTAGAGGACAAACTCTACCAGACACTAAGGAGTAAAATTACTGTTGCTTTTTGCCCCTATTCTCAGTGTGTGTCTCATTAGTACTGCCAAAAAAAAAAAATCTGAAATTCTAGGACTAAAACGTGCTTAAGCATCATTTGAACAGGGAGAGCGCTTTTCCCCTTGGTTCTGTCATGCTTTCAGAAACAGTGCTTATCTGAAGGTCTCCTGAAACTCGCTTTTTGTAAATTCACTGCAAAGTGACGGTGCAAGTTGAGATGTTTACATGTGTGTGCTAACTCAAAACTCTCTAAAGTTACAAATAAATTCAAGTTTGAGATTTCCCTTCTAACTCACAAGGAGAAGATTTTGCAATGTAACACACAATTTCCTTAACCTCAGAGATGTGGCCTTGGCCGGATGGGGTAAGAGATCACACGAGGTGACTGGATGCGTTTCGTGGCCTGCCAGGAGTAAATTTCAGTTTTTTGCTAGTGCGGTTGAGTGCTGTGTATGATGTTACTCCTCGTGAAAATGACAAGAGGAGCCAAGCATTCTTTGCAATCCAGACTGTCTGGCTCTGCCAGAGTTTTTCACCAACACAGATTCCCCCTGTCCTTCATAGTCACTGATTTCACACTCAGAGGCCATTTGTACTAAAAAAGGACTGACAGAGAAAGTCTTTATGGTCTCAGAGTAACCTATTCATCACCCAGGGACTAGGAGGAAAGAAACATTCACAAACCAAAAAAAAAAAAAAAAAAACAAAGCAATAGAAGAATCAGTGCTATTATTTGTCCCTTATCTTTCCTTTTCAGCTGGAAAAGAACACTTGAAAACACAATAAAGAGTAACCTTAAAGATTATTTTTTTCCACAAAGGACACTTGTGAAAATGAAAACCTTTAGACCAAAATATTTTAATTTTTAATAAAAGAAAGAAAATAACTGTATAAATACACATTCTGATGCTGATAAATTTATTCACTGCATCCCCTTGCTCAAGGCAAGCCACCCACTGGAAAAATAGGGGGAAAAAAAATCAAACAGCCTCTGCACCATCTGATTTACCGTGAGTTCTAAAAATTTATATGCAAGAACATACAAAAAGGGCTGGAAAAAGCACTCATGTAGCCATGCATTATTAATTTCAATTTCAATAGATATGGAACTATGCTTCATTTACTTAAAGTAAATGTCAGCACAACGACATTTTTTTCTTAAAAGGCATCTTGATCATTGAAATTACACAAGAAGTACGCTTACAAGAAGGACAGTTCCTAAAACTACTTTGGTAAGTCAGGGATTTCCACACGCAATCCTTACCTTGTGAGATTCCACACATCTTGGACTCCAGCCATAATTTATCCACACACAGTCAGCACATTTTTAAAAACTCAGCTTTGGCTTCCAAGGATAAAAATCTCCAGAAAAATATATAATATCTTGTTAACTATAACTGGATTTAGGGCAGTGTGCCCTGTTGTAAATCCAGGTATAGAACAATTTTAAAACATTGGTATAAAGGCCAATTTTTTTTTTTATAATAATTCTCAAGGGTAAGAGACAGGGAAACAAAAATGACATCAGGCATTTCAACAAGCTGTAATAATCGGGGCTAGACTAGAACGCCCTCTGGTAAATGACCAAATTAATGAAGAAATAAACTTACTCCTAACAGCACTGCTGACAAGTAATAAGCTCATTTCTCCAAGGTGAGACTCAGAGCAACGACACTAAGGTGTGTCTGAGCAGTGTACACACATACAGGCCTGGAGAAAGAGTGCCCCTCTAAAAGTGACATGCTCAACTCTTTAGTCATCTTTTCAGCAAAAAGTCCTAGAAAAAGGCAATATCCTGAGCTGCCCACTGCCCAGAAATCAAGACCCACCCCCCTGTGAAGAAGGGCTTTCTGCTTGTGGTCGACAGCCACAGAGGCATAGGCCAGACTCAATTAAGAGACAAGAAGTCAGGGAACTATATTCTGTATCTTGTAATAACCTTCAATGTAAAAGAATATGAAAACGAATATATGTGTGTGTGTGTATGACTGGGACACTGTGCTGTACACCGTAACTGACTGTACTTCAATCAAAAAAAAAACAAAACAAACCCCGACCAGCCAAAATGTACAACGTGAGGGATGCTACCATCTTATACACACACTGCTCCACCCAAAGGCCGGGACATCTGAGAGTTCCACTGAAGCAAGGCAATCAAATCTCCTATGACGGGAGACCAGGCCACAGCCAAAGAAGGAAGGGCAGATGTACCTTTCTTGATTTCTCTATTCCCTTTTATACCAATACAAATTAAATACTGAGGTCAAATGCAGGTAGTATACTTTGGGTTTTACTTACTTTATGCAAGTAAACAACAAAGTAATAACCAAAGACTTGGAATCAACTAGAGATTCATACTAAACGATGGACCATGGGGATCTGTTCTGAAATCTAATACCTTCCATGCCTGTACTGACAGTGTGGACAAAAACATTTCTTTGTCCTAATGTCATTCTTTATGAAGCTCATTGTGATAGGTTCATCTACTTCCCTCTGAGAGTGAACTGGGAAGGATTAGAAAAAAAGCTGAAATGATCTTGACCTTGGAAAGGTGTTCCCACCAGAATAAGGATAACATTCAACAGGAGTAAGTAGTCTCAGCAATTAGGGAAAAAAGAAAAGAAAAGAAAAACCTGTGTAAATATATAATAATTGCAAAAAGGCAGAAGACTGTTTGCAGATCACAGATGACCATAGGTCATAAACAAGGCCAGCAATGTAGTACTTTACTGAAAAATAAACAAGTAAGAGCTGATAGGGTACTGGTAGAGGAAAGTTACAGAAGCCTTCTGCACTCAAAATTGCTGTATTTCTTGCGATGATTTCTTTAGACAAAAGATAAACATTTCTAAAGTCACATACATCTCAGTTTGGGCAAAGATGCAGAAATATCACCTACTTTGACTTCATAAAAACATACCTCAAGTGTTCTGTTTTCTCCTTTCAAAGAAGAAAACAACTAGGATGTTAAAGGACAAGATATTATTCCTGCCTTATGAGAAATGATAGAAAGAACTCATAATGTTAAGCATAAAGAAGAAAGCAAACCCCAGGAATGTCATGAGGACAGCTTCAATTATTTGGAAGAGCAGATACGTTCCAGTGGGTACCACAGTCCCAGCGTCTCCAAAGGATGGAACCTGAAAGTAGTTTCAGGACAGGTTTCAGCTCAGTGTATGAACATTTTCTAAACAACATAGATGACCAAAAAAAATTAATTCCTCTTGGGGGTGATGATGTTCCCACCACTGAGTGTAGAGGGGAACAAAATAATAATAAATCGGGGGATGTTATAGAGGGTGCAAGCTTGGACTTTAAGGCATTTAAGAGATGCTATAATTATAACTCTCTATGAAGGACTTCACATGTCTTAATTATAGTCATCAAGACTCATAAAGCAAACTTCCTGGAAAGAAGGCAAAGTGCTCTAAAAAACAACTTCCTTTCTACCCCTCAAAATGTACAAAAAGAAAAAAGTAGAGAGGAAACCTCATCTTCACTAATAATAGCAAAGGACTTATCAACCAGAAACAATACAAATTAGATCAAAGAGGGAGGACCTGCCGGGGTCTATGCACAGCTCTTCTGCTGGTAAAATAGTGCAGTTTCGAGGGAAGCAAGTGGCAAAGGTTCTCAAAGACTTCTGATATCCCCAGCTTGGAGGAGTGAGTAACATCTTACTGGAACTCACATCTACTAGCAGTGGAGGGACTAAAGAGACACTACACAGCCAAGTGATCCCAGTCCCCTCACCCACTCAGCAGTGCTCAGGGCTGAAAGCAGGACTGCTGCACAAAGTGGCCTAAGAAATACACCCAATACAGAGAAATACACCCAACCGATGCACAGAACAAAAATCCCATAAACAGCGAGGCATCATTTCTCATCAAATGAGAATGATTTCTCATCAAAGTGGCTCATCCAAAAGAAAAAGAAAAATGGAACTGGTTATAAAATACAACAAAATTAAGAAGCGAAGCTCACAGAGTAAAGCTACCCACTGTCACAGAGCCCAACCACCACCACCCTACTCTAACAACTGAATGGCTAAAAATAGAATATATACTATCATCTTCCAGTCCTCCAGCTCAAGTGCTAAGAGAAAGACACACAGACCCAAGACAAATAGGGAAGGAAGTCAATGAGATTCCACCCACACTATTTTTGGACAAACAGAGGGGCCAGACAAAATTTGGAGCATTCCTAAGAAAAAAAGGAAGATGAGGCACAGAACATGCAGAAGGAAAATGAAGAGAACACTTTGGAAGATTTACTCCAGGAAACAGAAGGAAAAAATAGAGTATAACTGTTTTGTACTATCAAGAAAATTTAAGGAAATGTGGACTGTTTGAAATAGGATATTTAAAAAATAAACTAAGGTAGAAAGAAACCGTCAGAGCTGAAAAAGGAAATAAGAAGAATAAATAATGATATCAAAGAACTTAAAAATGAATTCAAAGCACCAAATACATATAGTGGGCACTTTAGTCAGTCAAAACCTACTTATGGACACTTGACATTTATATGCCAACCACTGTCGAACCAGCATTGCAGATAAGAAATTTGAACAAATCACAAAAGAAAAAGAATGAAGAAATGAAGCAATCAGAGGGAGGTTGACAGCTTTGGTAGAGAAACAACAGAAATCCAATACTTGAATGATGAATGTGCCTAAAGAAGAAAAAACTCCTGAAGACTTGAGAAAATATTCAATGATAAATTGGGAGAAATCCTTAAAATGAAATAATAAATATATGGATAGACTGGGTTCAGAGTTTTTCAGGATAAAGAATAAAGAATATATAACACTGAGGCACAACCTGGTGAAGTTATTAAACCTCCATGTTAAAGAAAGAAATATCCAAATAGAAAAAGCAAATCACAAAAAAGAAAAAAAGAAAAAAAAGTCAGGCTTCCTACAGACTTCTCATCAGAATTAGATGTCAGAGAACAGTAAAGCAACATCCACCATGAGGAAAGCAATATGGATAGAAAAGAGGTGTCACCCAAGAACTCAACACCCAGGTAAGTCATTAATACGTGAATGCCACAAATACACAGTACTGAGAAAATATATCACCCCTGGACCTTCGTGAAAAATCTATCTGAAGGTATAGTCCAGTCAACTCAGAGGTAAATGAAAATAAATAAAAGCATACAATTAAAGAAACTGAGAGAAGAAATACCTGGTGATAAATATATATTTAAGTATAGAATTAACACAAAATATGTAAAACATGTAGTTTTAACTGCAGAATTTATATAAATATGAAAATTTATGAATGGAAACTGAATAATAAGTAGGTAATACACAACAAAATACTTAAATGAGTTTTTTAGGCTTAACTAGAAAGGATTTCCTGTGATCATACCAGGGAGTGAATGTGAAATAAAAGGATTAAACGTTTTTATAAGTGTGAAAATAAATGAACTGTATATATGAACTCTGCAAAACTATAGAATCATTCCTGAAACATTAAAGATCACATAGGCTGTAAGATCAAATGCCAACTATAAGCCAGCCAAGATACACAGAAACACTTAAGAAGGAGAAGACAAGTGAAAGGAGAAAAGCAAACCATCCAGGGTTATTTAAGAGAGTAGGTATACTGAGTCTGAATAGTCAGGAAGCTGTCATCAAGGAGGGGAGTAGAAGAGACAAAACAGATTAAAATGATGAGCATGGAAATGATCTTGAATACCATGTACATCTCTCATTCCAAATCTCTTTTTCCTAATCAAAGAAAGATAATTTCAGTTTACATGTAGCCTTTCAATGATGGTCAATAAGCTACAAAGACAGACTGGAACCTTTGGAAACACTGTCCTTAGCCATTAACAAGTTTATATTGTTCTTATATCATTTGATACATTCAGTGTTGTCTCAGAGAAGACAGTTAAAGAAAATAAAATATACATATAAAATAAAATATGTTAATATTACTATTAGCCATTAAGAGTTAAAGAACCGTTCCAAGTCTGGTATCACTAATTTAACAGTATTAGACAAGAGTTAAAAAAAAAATCAGAACATGCAAATAAAATGCCAGGGAAACAGAGAATGGAAGTAATATATTTCAGGGGTTGGTAAATTACAGCCAGAGTGCCAGATCCAGCTTACAGCCAGTTTTCATAAATAAAATTTTATTTGAACGTAGCCACACCCATTCATTAACAAAGTATTTATGGCAGAACTGAATAGTTGTGCCAGAGACCTCGTGACCCAAAAAGCTAAAAATATTTACAATCTGATCCTTTACATAAAGTTTCTTGACCCCTGGTAATAGAGCAATAAATTTCTCCACTGTGCATGTATATAATATAATATAAATATTATATCATCTCTGAAGCAGATAAACTGAGAAATGTACCTTGAAAAATACTACTAAAAGTTATTTATACAGACTACCAATAGCAAAATAAAAGTAGACTACACACCTTTCAAATTATAAGAGGTGGAAAACACAACCAGAAATCTAATACAAACCAGAGCGAAGGAGAGAGGGCACGAGAGAGGTAGGGACGGAGAGGGGAAGAGAACTCCCAGAAATCAATCAGGGTTAGAAGGAAAAATCAGATGCAAGGAAAAAACAACCGGATCTATTGTATCAACAAGTAGAATGAACTCACCTGCTTAAGGACAAAGATTCTCAAGGTGAGATTCAGAAAAAAACAAAAAACAAAACTCTGAGAGAAGGAGCAACAGAGATTAGGAATAGCTGAAAATAATGGAGAAATAGACCAAGTAGATGGAAACAAAAGAACCACAGAAACAGTCAATAAAATTGAATTCAAGATATAATAGCATTAACTTACATAAAAAGTTATAAAGATGAAAATTTAATTCTCATGACACTTTCTAGGTACCTCAAAATAGACAAAGCAAAAATTTCTGGAAATCGGAGAAACTGCCATAAACACTACAGTAATGACAGACATTAGCTCAATTCTTAGTACACGGCTGATTCACAATATAAATAAGGTGATACACCACAAATATAAGCAATGAAATTAAATAACACAATACATTTGTTTTGTTATTTAAGTACATGTATATATTTTGTGTATCCAATGAACAAAAATGGACTATATGTTGGGTGACAATAAAGTCCAAAAAGTAAAAACAATACAGACCACATTCTCCTATAAAAATGATGTTAAGACAGGGAATAACAAAGGTTGAAAAAAATCAACAACCACTTGGAAAATTTTAAATGGTCTTAAACAATCCTGGTTCAAAGATAAAAATCAAAATCATAATTTTACAAAATCTGTAAAAGAATGATGTGAACACTAGACAGTAACAAGTAGAAAAATTCTAAGCTTTAAACGCTTTTAATTTAAATCAAGAAAATGTTAAATAATCTAACAATTAATTCAAGAAACTTTCAAAAGTACAACCAAGTAAAAGAGAAATTGCAAAAAAGGAAGTAATAAGACAAAAAATTAATCAATAATAAGGGTATGAAGAAAATACAATGGGAAAAGAAAGTCTTTTCAATAAACAGTGCTTCGACAACTAGATAGCTACTTGCAAAAGGATGAAAGCAGAACGCTACCTCACACCATACACAAAAATCAACTCAAACTGGATTAAATGTAAAACCCAAAACTACACAACTCTTAGAAATAGACATGGAAGTAAATCTTTGTAGCCTTGGATTTAGCAACTGTTTCATATATGTGACAAAACAACACACAGAAAGCAACAACAACAACAAAAAAAAAAACAGATAAACTAGACTTCATTACAAGTAAAAGCTTTTTTGTTACATACAGTACAATTTTGCATACCAAACTCATCATAAAACCTTATTAGTTCTACTTTCTTTTCCCCTTGGAGACATTCATCCTAGGGCACTCCATCCTCCCACAGGTAAGAAGGTCAGTTTTCTAGAAATATCTGTTAATAAAATTGAAGCTAAAAGTGATTCTAAAAAAAGTAAACCTAAAGTAAACCTAAAACCTAAACTAAATAATAAACTGAGGCATTTGTTATTTATAATTCGTAAACAGGCAGTTTAGAAAAGAAAATGAAGACTTCATGACAGAAATTAATTCAATACAATGCAAATAAATACAAGACTTTTTTCCTGGCCCATCAGATTACCAAAAATCTAATGATAGTGAAGTGTGCCAAAACAGTTACTAACATAAAGCAGAGGTACAAAAGTCGAACAATACAACCTTTCTGAAAGGCAGGTGACAATGTGTATCAAAATTTTAAATAAGCCTATCAATGGGCTAATGATTCAACTTTGAGGAACTCATCTGAAGGGGCAATCACGTAAGTATATAAAGATGGATCCCCTACAATATTCACTAAAGCGTTAATTATAAAAAAAAAAAAATTATTGGACTCACTGACTGAGCTAGCCGGGCAAAAACTATTGGACTCAAAAATTACTGGACTCAAACTAAACATATATCAACAGAGAGGGTCAGCTATAAATGGTGGTGTGATGAAGTATGTAACAACTAGTTCTGCAGGGGCTGGGGTCGGGAGAGAAGCTCTGATTTGTAACATTTGCCAATTTCTGTGGTGTAAATACTCCCATCATGGCTCATCTCAAGCAACAAAATGAAGTCACTGAATGCACAGTTGAGAAGAAATGTATACGGCTGGCTTTTCCAAGCAGGTACAAGCCAGCTGCAGCACACAACTGTATGATTTCTGGTACACTGAAACAACAAAATACACTGGAACATTAAAAAGCCATAAATATGATGCAAAGGATTTACATTACATGGCAAGATATGCATTACATATGACTGGATGAAAAAAGCCAATTACATACAGAACAGTTTATGCTGTGTAATCTGGGAGAGTGTTAATTTACATGTGTATATACTTCATTTGCATTTTGGGAAAAAAAAGAATCATACAATGGTGATGTGTAAACATTACATTCAGTCTAGTTTTGCCCATAACAAGAACAGTAAATCTGGCTTTCATAGAGTATCTAAACCAGATTAAGATTTTTATTTTAAGAAAGAATAGCAAAAGATCAACAGATTTGGCTTCAAAGTAATTAAAAACTTCCATATTAAATAGTACAAAACAAAGAAGAAGAGAAACAACAGACTGGGGTTAAGTTATCTGCAGTAAATATGAAAAAGGCTAATTTCATTTTTATGTTCAGAGCTCATAAATAGGCAAAGGAAATGAAGAGACAACTTACAAAATAAGAAATTCAACCAGAAACAAACATATGGAAAAATGGTTCATTCTTACCGGTGACTAAAAAAAGTGCAAATTTTAAAATTATGTACCTTTTTTTGCCTACTAATTTATTGATAATCTCGTAATACTGCTCGTGATGTTGCAAACTGCATACAAAGATTTCAGAATATGTTTAAGGTGTGTGTAATCAAGAGCTATAAAATTTTTAATATTCTCTTAGAGGTAACATTTCTATCCATCTAAGCTAACAAAAATGTGTGAGTGAATGTGTGTGCATGTGTCTGTGTTTGTGTATGTGGGTCTGTGTGTTTTTAAAGAAATGCTATCTCCACCAAGATCTTCATCACAGTATTATTTTGAAAATGAAACCTATGGGAGAAAACTAAATGTAAAAAAAAAAAAATGAGTAATCAAGCAAATTAATATATATCCTCTAATAGAATATTATATAGTAATCCCAAATATTAATATGAAGTTTATATAGCCACAGAGAAAATCCTTACAACATAATGTTCAATTGTACAGTACGAGTATACCCATGTGAGAAGCACAAAAATAAAACAGACTAGAAAGGAACATCCAAACAAAAATCATGCTTCTTCCATTATTTTTGATAAACTTATGAATAAATGTTAAAATCTTTTTCAAATTTTGTCTAAAAAAATGTTGCATTATTTATAAAATTTCAAAAATCACTGAAAAACAAAACAAAAATACTATTATTAACATAGAATGGGCTCTCATTATTTCAAAGGCCATCATGAAAATAATATAATGCATTTCTTAACAATGTAAGAAATTCTTAAGTGGAAGAAAATAAATACTTCTTAACTCAAACTTTGACTGTCTATTCAATCCAACAGTTCTTCCCATTAATAAACTTTTAAAAATATTTCAGAAAGTAACCATACCACCAGAAGATATATATCTCAAGTGCTCTTCTTTATTTGATTCCAAAAAGAGAAAAAAATTTATATATATATAAAAATTCAGGCAATAGCATACTGCTTGAAGATATATAATATAGAGGAAAAATATTTTTAATAGAAAAAGTAAATCATGGTGTGACCCTGTGGTTCAGTACTAGGGATGCATAACACGTTTATTAATTCTGGGAAGGATACATTGTCATTTGAGTAGCAATTCACAGAAAGGCCCTAGGGATTTAGAAAAACCCAGACAAGAATCCTTGTTCCCATGATAAGCATGGCCTGGAGTGGAAAGCCCTAAAGAAAATGTGTTTCTCAAAGGGCATATCTGGTGACTTCTGTGAAAATGTATTTGGAGTCAAGATTTCCCTAAAGAAATATTAATGAAGTCTTATGATTTTCTCTATTAAAATGCAATACTTTGCCAAGGATTGTATGGATAGAAAGAATATGAAAATGAATGTAAGTGCGTATATGCATAACTGGGACTTTGTGCTGTATGCCTGAAACTGACACATTGTAACTGACTATACTTCAATTTTTTTTAATGGGAAAAAAAAGAATTGTATAGATAGGGAAATACAAATTATTTATCAGAAACTGATCAAATAACATACAAGCATCTTCTCCTACCAGAAGATGAAAAACTTATGGGACTCCTCATTACAAGAGTTGATATATGCCCCTAGTTTTTTAATCATTTCTAATGTGCTCTGGATCACATCTTAAATGGTGACCCAACACATAACAGGACATACTAGGATGTTCACAGGACACCCCATTCACTAGTCCTTGAATACATCAAGGCCCTTCCATCTCCAGAATCCATGTCTGTTCCAAGCCTGGCTCCCAGAAGGACCAGGATTATGACCATTCATTAGTTCTTTACTCACCAGGAAGTGACTGATAAAAAAAAAAAAAACAGAAGCTGATTTCAGCACTCATTAGCTCTGCTCTCAAATTATTCAAAACTACTGAAATTACTCAAAAACCACTTGCCTATATTTTGAATCAAGAAATCCTCTTAAAATATGAAAATGAATATATGTATGCATATACATGGCTGGGACATTGTGCTGTACATCAGAAACTGACACATTGTAACTGACTGTACTTCAATTTAAAAAAAAAAAAAGAACTCCTCTAAGTTAATTCTGTCAGGGACAAATGAAGCTCATTTTGAATGCTAGTGGTAAACATGCTTTAGGGACCTTGAATGACCCACTCACTGTACTTGGATGTGATAGCCCAGCACGTGAACAGCTCATAAGAGAACACAACCAATACACAGGCACCTTTCTCAGCTAAAAATTACAAATTATTTCTATATTACATGTCTTCACCCGAGCATAAATCCACTTGAAAAGAAAATCTCATGATACAATATATCTACTTACTGCCTTGGGCAACTGACAGGCACTCCATTGTAGGAGGAACAAGCCACAGACAGCAGATTTCGTGGACAAGAGACATCCTAATAACCTATCACCAGATTAGCAGAGTTCCCAATACAGTAACAGATGCATTTCTATCACCCTGAACAGCTAACTGGGAGAAGGAAAAAAAAACAAAAAACCAGGAGAAGCCTGGTTGTAAATTTTCTTTTTTTTAATGAATAGTTTTTCTCAGGACACAACTCAATCTGAACTCTGGGCTTCAGCCTTAGTATCCAACCACCTCTGGGAGCAAGAGGACCCAGAGAGTGCATGCAATGAAAACAGCTCCCGTACAACCCAGACTTCTACACACGCTCGTCTCCCAATCCACGATCTGGGAGAGGAAGGGCACAGGAGACGTGCCAATGACGAAGAAACTCGGCAGGGCAGTGGAGCTGACAAAAGGAAGCTGCACTGGCCAGGAGCGTCCTGATCCAAGTCATCAAGTCAACACACAGCACGGGGTGCCCCGCCTTTGCTCCCCTCTTCTCCCCTCCAGAGCCCAGGGAACACATGGCCATACCACCCCATGAGCAACAATGCTCTCTGCCCTGCTGAGCCCTGCAAGATCGACCATCACTTTTCCTCGCCTGCAACTGTTCTCCTTTTCCCTTGCACCTGTCCAACTCCGAATCTGAAATCAAGGTAAGTGAGCCTGAAGCTGATAAGATGAGAAAGCCGTGGGCCAAGAGGAAAGTAGGGGTCAAAGAATGCCCAGTGCCTGTCTGGCACCTCCAGTGGAATTGGGCCCTCGTAACAATGTTTCTCCAGAGCTAGGATTAGAGTCCAGCTGCTCCTTCTTTGGTCATAAAGTTCCTTCTCCAGAATGTAGGCAAGGGACACACAGGAAGTAGCTTTGCTCAAGTTTCTTTGACCATGGCCATGACAACTAAGGGCAGTTCAGAGGCCACCACAATTGATAGGCTATATAAATATTTCTTAAAACAAAAAAGTATGAAAAGTCCTTACTTCATATTGTGAATGTGTCCACCATTACCTGTTCTTCTGGTTTCAACGAAAGCCCCAAGAAAAAAAATGGGCACAGAAATGTACATAAATGGTCCATCCAAGGGTTAATTCTAAGTCTGTCCTAGAAGGCCCTGGAAAAGGGACTGATGGCTCCAAATACAAAGGAGTCCCCCAGTATGCTCCGCCAAGGTGCCTATGGCACTTCCAGTGCCCAGGCCCCAACGGCCAACCTGCTCTCACCAAAAATGGCAGAAATGGGCTTGGGCAGCAGAGATTCTTTGCAAGCAAATGAAAAGCACTGCTTAAAGCTCAATGAAGGAAGAAAAAAAAGTGGCAGCAGTGACTCAAAGGTGGCTGCCTAAGGGTATCTAAGACAACACACCCAGGCTGAGCAGGGCAGCTCAGGAACACTGTGCCTCTCAGGCTCCACCTCCATGCCTCCTGGGATGCCGCCCTTCCTGCAGGAAGCAAGAGACCCATGCTGATACGACAGGAGGCTTTTGATACCACTCCCTGGGAAGGCAGCGCAACTATCAGCAGAGTGCCAGGCGGCAGGAGGGGCAGCTCTGGACAGACTGGCTCACGCCTCCTCACTCCCAGCCCTCCTCACTGCTCCTGCCCAGAACCACCCGAGCCGCCTGCTGGGGGGAAGAGAGGAGAGTGAGGGCGGCCAGGAGCCCACCAGACCTGGCAATGCCTCCTGAGATAGCCCATCACTTCTGGGGAGGGCCACGATGCAGACTCCCCGTCCAGGGGTAAGTGTGGGGGGAAATCGGCTGATGCCAAAGCTGCAGAAGGGACATAGAGAAAGTTCCAAAGTTCAAACGGCCCTTAGATTTCTTCACTGTACAGGTTTCTATAGAGATAGTAAAGGAACAAATGAAAAAGACACCCTTGGGTCTGTTCAGAGAGAGGCAGGGCAGGAGTACCTGACCACCTTGCAGCGACAGGCTTTAAAAAAGATACTCATAACAAAACAGACATGCAGAGCCATAGGAGGGTTTCATTATTTGGTCGGACGAACTTTAACAAAGCCTGGGTACCACTGTTTTTGCATGACTTACCAATATTCAAGAGTCTATCACCAGCGTTAGAGAGAAAAACAGAATTAAACTCTTAACAAGTACTCTGGCACTCTTTTAAGGGCAAACGAGGAACAAGAATTAAAGTCATCCTGTATTATTAGAACAAGTCACAGGAAGTGGGTCAGCTCTTTAGGACAGGAGGAAAATTGCATCTGCCATCTGCAGAAAGAATCTAAACTATAATGAAGGAGCTCTGAAAAGTGTAAGTTCTAAAACAGCAGTTCACGTGGCAAGAAAATATCATTGCGTCTTTACCTTAAAAAATAAACAAACCAAGAAAACCTACCCAGACTGGGTATAACAAAAGCAGAGATATCTGTTAATGCCGCCCTCCCTAGCTACCTGGACAGAAACACAGGTAGAAACAGTTGTCTTAAGGCTCTCAAGTAACTGAGGTGAGGACGCTCGGATCATTAAATGCGGAAGACGCGCTATTACCCAACACAGATCTACAGCCCCTACTCCCCTTCTAGCAAGAGCACTGCATCCTATTTTGAAACCCAGTGGCCTGTGATAGATTATCCAGCACTGGCTTGCTAGCTTTCTGCTGGTAATCATGAACCAGCCTCAAGCCCCCACCCTCTGGAAAAGGACAGGGAATTTTACACTTTGTTCGATAACAACGTATTTTGTTTTGTAGACCATGGTGTTGCTAACGAAAGTTAATCATCTCATGAAAGTACATTCATAAATGTCTTTCTCTGAATGCATTAAGGCACCCAACTTCCCCTCACCAGCTCACAACCACATGATGTTTGAAAGAAGCACCAACTTGGGAGTTCCCTAAATCTTGAAGAAATGCACATACCAGAGAATCTAAGGAACTCCTCGTAGCATGTGGCTAAGAGAGAGTAAATGGGTGGGGAGGATTCCATGGGAAGGGTCTTGCAGGCGGCCTGCGGCAAAGAGCTGGAAGACTGAATCATGGGTGGATGAGACACTGACCCATTTCTCTCTAGAAACCAGTCAGCTGCAGCCACCAGGAAACAGGGAAGATGCCACCAGTCACCCTGCTGCCTCTTCACCAAAAGGAAACGTAAAAAACAAACAATAAGGATAAAAAAGCTGCAAAAAGTGTTTAAAATATAAAAAAGAAAAATTCTATTTCAATTTTTTACTAAGTGATGATGACCAAAAAAAAAAAAGGTCAAATTCTGGAAAGAGGCAATTAATTCATGATTTCAGTTCTCCAAAGGGGGAAAAAAATGAGGCTATCTCTCAGAAATATACATGAATATGTTTCTAAACATGACTATTCACTTCCTGCCACAGAGCCAAAAAGTCTCACTCTAGCTCTTTTTCTTTAATTTGTGGATCAATTATTGTTCCCTTCTGTGAGGTTTCAGAAATATAATGGCATTAATAACATTCCGGTTCCCAACCACACCACAATCCATTACACACTTCCTTGAAACAACTATTTTGTTTCCAAAGCAGTCAAACTGCTCGCAATCCAAGAGTAATCTTGTGATAAAGGTGCGTGGAATTTTCAAATTTCAAAGAACTTGTGTGTGGAACAGTTTTCCATTCAAACTGCTGGATAAACTGCTATTGGCTTTTCAACCCGAAACAATTATGAGAATGTTCAACTGAATCATTCTCGTGAGACAATGAATGAGAAGCAGGCTTGGAGACAAAGACTTTTTAAAAGACTTCGCCTTTAAAACAGAGTTTCTTTTTACTGTGCCCCAGGTGGCCCACAAAGCGACACAGAGAAGTGGTAAGTGGAGAGCAAATCGATGATACCCATTAGAAGGAAGCAAGAAGTTCAAATCCACACCCTCCAATTGCTCTACTTTCTTTGGGGGAATCCGGCTGCCCACCCTGCCCCCATCCTCCTACACCCACAGGTCCCCAGGTCCCGACAACGGTATGACTGTAAATTGAGGACAAGGTGCTATGCTGAGCTACAAAGAAACAAGGGCCACTGTCTCTGCCCTCGGGGAGCTTCCAATCTAGTTGGAAATACAGGGCAAGTGGTCATTAACCGTCTCTCCTACTTAAAGGCAAAAAATGATACGTTTGCTCCAAGGAAATAAAATACATAACTTAGGAGTTCAGATTCTCAAGACCATCTACTTTCCCCAGTTGTGTAATCCCCGGAAAGCTCCGAGAATGGCCTTCAGATTATTTTGTCTTTTTCTTTGTATTAAGAGCCAATAGAAAAGCCAAAGCCAGGAAGGATAATACTCAGAAGGACTTGTTGGTCAGAGAGTGTTAACTGTAAAACAACAACTGTGAAAAGGGCATGTAGTCTTTCCTGTTGGCAAATAAGAACTAAGGAGGTTGCATGTGGCACATTATTTTACACATAGTAGGTGCTTAACATGTCTTCATTTGATCAGCATTCTGTATGCAATTGTTCTTTCTTACAGTAGGTCTGGTAAAACAAGGCTAGAGGAAATGCTTATTTTCTAATAACTGGCAAGTGTTGAATAAATGAATTTGAAATATCTTGATAACTTTATTTTAAAATAATACTAATTTTGTTCTTAAAAATGAAACATGAGGCTTTTAACAATATGTTCTGCACTGATTTCAGAAATTACGTCTAGGTATGAAGGTCAACCCCAGAGCTATTTAGCAAATTCAGTTTTTGGTTCTCAGCATCGTGATATGGGTGTTTATTCTGTTTGTAAAGCCCAGATTCACGACCACCTAGGATCTATGAACTCATTTCCAACAGCATGTTTAAGTCCTTTTTTCCTTTGTACCACACGTTAGATGCAAAATCAGATTTTTACATTATTGGTAATGTAACAAATCACAGGTGAGTGTCAAACAACTTCCTATAATTTTATTAGGAACAGCTGTTCACACAAAATAGCGTTTGGGTCTGAGAATAGCTTTCTTTAACATTACTCCATTCGGCAGAACAAGAGAAAACATTCACTGTTTACTGTAGTCAGTTATTGCCACAGATTTAATTACCAACAATCACACATTTTACCTTCTATTGCTGTTTCACACTTCCCTAGGATTAATTCTGCAGAGATCTTAACATTGCTTAAAAGCCATTCTAAAAGTTTCCCTTTGAAAAAATGACACTGCCCTCCCTGTTCAACCAGAAAATGAGACTTTAAATTTGTTGCTACAAATACTTGTATTTCTCTCAACCCCAAACAGAGAGTCTGGAGAAAACAGATTCTCTCTACCTTCTCAGGGAGAAAGCAATCCTAACCTTCTTAAAATGGCTTCTCTCCCTTCCAAGATGCACCCTTTGAGCTATTGTTTCCTCTACAACACCCAAGCCACATTTCCCTTGATAGCAACAGAACTAATAACCTCCCCTTAAAGAAGACTCTTTTGAATGCTGGAACCAAAAGCATCCTTGGAAAAATCTCGTTCAAGTCAGTGTAAGTTTGCCTAGATCAGGAAGAAAAATGTGTTCCTTTTTTCTGCTAAGTTTAGCATAGCACGCTGCCTCACAACTGCAAAAGCTGTTTCAGGTCCTTAAAAATTCATCTGTAATAAAAATCATAGCCGTATTTAATAGGCATCTCTGAAAATTGAACATAAGCCATCTCTTATAAAGTGCAGCTGGGTGGTTTGATTTTTTTTAATGAAAAAGAGGCTATAAAATGTATTTGTAATAAACAAAATGGCTACTAAATTATTCTTCTGGTTCTCCTTTCTAAGCCTATCTAAAAATATCTGAATAGACACATACCGGATCATTTCACTGTTCAGCAGGGTTTTAATTTGTGCCCAAAGTTCCCATATGAAGAAATAATTCGTAACTACAGGATGGACAGCTATATATATGGCAGATCTAGGCAATGAATCTATGCGGTTCAATGCACAAATCTTACTCTGAAGGCTTTGTTATATAGTCAGAGCTACAGTTCTGATTTTTATGAGGGACGTTCCCACTTCACTCTTCAGATACAAACTGTAAGTACTTTGTTTCCAAAAGAAAAAGAAAAAAAAAAGAGGAAATGCATCCAAACAAACCCTGACATTCAGAAACATATTCAACACTTGGAAGCTAAAACAGTAGCAAAAAAAAAAAAGTTGGTCTTAAAACAGCCTCTTAAACACCATATCATGGTATTTGCAGGGAGATTCTGTTATTAGAAGTGCTTAGAAGGAAGCTTTCATTCTGCGGTTCTGAGTAGCCATCCTAGACAGCCACTAACCTCTAGGTTAATTCAGGCCCGTTCTTCCCCCAGTGACGTCCATAGAAGGGTGGTGGGGTGGGTGCTTTTACCCAGACCTGCATGAATGAACACTCCATACAGTCTAAATGTGTCTGAGCATCCCCAGCCTTCCAGGTGACTTCTTTCTCTCTAATTTTTCAGTTTTCAGTACAAATGTGTATCACTCAAATTTAAAATGTTCTTTCCGCAATTCCTAAAATTTAATCATTGTGGTTCTCCTCATGGAATTATATATAGGTAAATCACAAAATCTGTTCAGTCACCACCTGTACTCTAGAGAATTTAAAAATTCACTCTGATGAGTGTATCACGAAGAAAAGTACGTGGCAAAAAGATGACAGGGTTAAACCTGCTTCTACATGAACAAAAGTAATCAAGACATGGTGTGGTTTCATTTGTTTTCCTTTAAACTTTCATATTTGAAGCATGACTGTTATCATTCTCAAATGCACCCAGCAGACAACTGTAAGACACTGGTTCAAGATGTGATGTAACATCTTACATTAACATTTCCTACCCTGGAATGCATTTGTATTCAATTGGCTCAAAGAGTTACACACAATTTAAAAAAAAAAAAAAGATCATGATTTTCTCTGCCACAAAATGAAAACATTACATATTCCCACGTCTCTATAATGTATTCATTACTTTATGGTCCCAATTTCTATCTGGAGGGTCTTAAATAAGCTTACTCTTTTAACAAATACTTATTGGGAGTTGTCTATGAGTTAGAGATTGTGCTACAAGCTGGGATTTAATAGTGAGCAATATGCAAACAGTCCTATCTGCCAAAGCATCCAGCCCGGAATAGGAAGAAAAATCTCCAATCACATATGTAATTCAGTTAGAAGATCAAGAATATATATTCTTTTATCTAAGACTGGCCTAAACTTTGTCTTTTTTCAATAGGTGGAATCCAATCAACAACAACAACAAAAATTTGCTAAATCTTCCTGTCTGATGATTAAGATCTGAAGAGTAAAGATATCAAAAACATGTAAAATAAGAACAGGCTAATGAGGGAAAAAATGTATCTTCAAGGAACTGAAAAAATGTCACCATGAATATCCTTGACCAGAAGCAGGCATTCAGTGCCATTTGTTTTATAGACTTAAAGAAATACTATATTAAATAGTGTGACCGACGTGCCATCAAGAGAAATACTCAGTTAATACATAAATATTAATTAAAGAATATGTTATATCTAGGAAATAGATAAAAATTTCAATTTAAAATATTCTCTTGCATATCTATGTAGAATACAAACAGTTATCTTGAAGTGTCTAAGAAAATAAACACTAATATAAGCGAATTCAGAGAATGAATTTTAAAAAAAACAGAATTCAGAATTCAGTATGATACTTTATCATAGAAGGTTTCCAGGTTCCTTTTTTTTTAAAAGAGTGAAAACATTTAAGTAGTAGAATTTGGAACATAACTGGCTTAATTGCTGGATATATATGAAGACAGCCCAAACTTGAATGCCACACTTTCATCTAGGCAGGTAACCACTATTTCCCCTTTCTAATTTCTCCATATTATTAGTATATAAAATTATTTAATCATGCGAACAAATGCAAGGGGCTCCTGTCAAATAAATCCATTTCCATTAAAATGGCGTCATGCTTTGAACTAAAATTTACTTTGAAAATAACTGCATACTGAATTTTATTGAAATATAAGGGTGATTCCTCAATTTACATAAAGCAGTTAAAAATAATGGCAAACCTTTTGCTAGGTGTCATGTAAATGAATGAAAATTCGGTGCACTCATCGAAGTAGCACATCAGGAGTTCCTCAAAAGGAACCCCTCCCCGACACCTTCCCTGTTCAAATGCAACATCACTTCTCTCCTGGACTCAAAGAACCAGGAAAGCCCCCCCCCCACACACACACACACACACACACACACACACGAACCAGGAAAGCCCACACACACACACACACACACATCTACACTGAGCATACAGCACTGACTATGTATTAGTGAGGTACTGCTCTAGTTATGTTCCAGAAGCAACACACCTAGAACATGAAGCTGAACAAGTCTTACATGATGTCTAGGGATTGTGAGCCTAACAGGAAGTTGTATAATTTTTAAATGTTACTAATAAATGTAGGTGCTAAACTGATGTCATATTTTTCTACCATTTCTAACAGGCCATATTTGGGGTTTGGGGTGAGGCTGTATTCAACCTACTCAAAAATCTAATAAGAGGGGAGGAAAAGTTCTCCACATTACCACTGTATCAGTAAAACTGTTTTACTTTAATTTTTTCCTCTTCAAATTATCTCCAAGTTCATTTTTAAAGCATAATATGTTATTTAAATATACAGTATGTAATTAAGCGTCCATCTCTGGGTATTCCTCCCAAAGTCCTCCTCTCAGATGTTCAAACCTTAGGCCCTCAGACAATCAATCCCCTTCCCCAGCTCTAACTCAGAGCTGCTAGGAACCCAAGGCGGCCACATTTCAAGCAATGGGGTTGGCCTGAGAGACCTCAAACGCCCTATTCACAGCTAAACAGAAACAAAGGCTGTAAACAGGGCAAAAGAAAAATCGTTCTTAAGTCTCTCTAAAACACATGCTTTTCCCCTTAATCATGCATTTAAACTCTATCCATTTCTCTTGCCCCTTCTGTTTTCTTCTTAATCTTGAGAATTCAGAAAACATTCAACTACACCTTTTCAGCCATTAGACGTACCCCAAAATAAGAATTAAAATGAAAACTAAAACGATCTTTCTTTTCCAATCGCAGTTTTCCCCTCCCCTGGCTTCATTCCCTAAAGCCCACCCCTTCTATCCAGGGTTTGCCTTCTGTTCTTTATAAACATGTGCACATTTATCTAATCTGATTTCAAAATCAAGACATTAAGCATGGCATGTGAATTAACCATTTGTAACTATTTGTGATGATTATATTTTGTTCCTTCTTGTAAATGATCCCGTACATAAGCAGTTCCGTCCCAAAGGCAATTGGTTCCTTGAACCGGGAGATGGAATGCTCAAGATAAGAAAGAAAATGCACGCTTCTCAAATGAGAATTGACAATACAATATTCTTTTCTTCCAGAACGGTCTGAGAAACATATTTATTATACACGCAAATATCCAGAACACAAGTGCAGACATTTTTCAGGCCTGTTATTGCAAAGCTGTTTGTTCTTTCTACCACAATAGCTCAGAGTTCTGTCGCTCTGGCTTGTCTGTGAACCCTGATCGTTGATTCTGAGCATTCTCTCAGAGATAATCATCAATAAAATTCCTGGATGACAAATGGCATTTTCTTGCTCACCTAATGTTAAATCAGGTGTTGGGTTATTTCTTAGAGATTAAAGGGAAATTTTTGCTATCCACTTCCCATTTTTTCTTCTAGCCCCGATACCAGAGATATTAAAATTAGCTGTCCGTTTTAAACAAAAGGTTTCTATTTGTTTCCATGAGAGTAACTGAGAGGCTGTACTGGTTTTCAGTAGTAACTATTAAGAATTCAGGCCTACATCTGGATTGCCTCATTAAACAAAAGATACCCGTCGCTGTCAACAACTACACAGCACAACCCTCCCGTATTCCCTCATCTTTATCTGGGAGGAATGGTGGAGACGCGAAGCACGCCTGTCTGCATCAAGAAACTCTTGTGGGTCCCTCCTTTTGGTGGTCTGGTGGCTAGAGAACAGCACTTATGTGACACATTTGGGCTTGCCTCCCCGCCCCGCGAATACATAAGCCTCTTTTCTTCGGAGAGCCTGCCACTCGGCTCCCTGATCATCACTCCTCGGAGAATCCAGTCGTGAGTCTGCCCACCGTTCCATCATTCCCTCCCGACCCCAGAAAGCACTGATAATGGATGCACACAAGCCACCCAACAGCACGCTATCGCCAACGTGCCCTGGCTCCGCTCGCCACCCTCGGGCCACACACACACACCGCTCCCCACTCCACCACCCTACGGGGCGCCGCGGCGACGACACTGGAAGTTCAAGCCCCCTGCCCACCTTCCCACCCCCACGGCTCTTCCCGAAACGATCTGCCATTTAGCAAATGCACAGCAGATAAACGCGCACCCCGAGTGCACAGCCCTCAGGGATACCAAAAGGCACACGCCGAGGCCATGGGCAGGGCAGCCCCGACCCTTCTGCGCGCGGGCGCGCGTGTATGTACGCGCCCGCGCACCCGCGGGGGTGCGGGTAGTGACCGGGGGCGCGCCGGGGGAGAGCAGGGGCGAGCCGCGGGCTCCCGGGGGCCAAGGCCGCCGTCCCAGGGGGCCGGGGGCGGCCGGTGGGGGACGCAAAGGCCGGGCAGGAGGGCCCGCGGGGGCCGGGCCGGGCTAAACTCACCGAGCAGCAGCAGCTTGAGCTCCCGGCGGGCGTCCCGCTTGTCCCTGCGGAGCTGCCGCTCAATCTCGTCGTTGATCCGCCGGGCTTCCTTGGCCTCCTCGCTCAGGCAGCACGCCATGATGGACTCCAGAGTCATTCTTCCAAAGTGCCTCCGCTGCAGCCCCACCGGCACCCCCTGCTCACACGCGCGCACACACACCCTCCCGCCCTCGCTCCCCCGAGGCAGCGGTGGCCACCGAGCCCCCGCCGCCCGGGCGCGCGTCCGGGGCGAGCTCGGGAAACGGCCGCGGGGGCCGCGGCCAGGGCCGGGGCCACCAGGTGGGCCGGGGGTGCGGCGGCAGCGGGCGGCTCCGGCCGCCGGCAGGAGCGAGGCGGGCGCGGGAGGCGGCCGCGGGCGCTGGCTCGGGGGGCGCGCTGGGGAAGGCCGCCGCGCCCGGCCTCGCTCAGACGCCCGCGCCTCCTTCCCCGAAAACTGGCGGCCCGCCTCGCCCCCCGCGCCGCCGCCGCCGCCGCCGCCGAGGCTCCCCTAAGCCGTGCGCCCGGCGGCGAGAGCACATCCACCGGGGCGTCCCCTCAGCAAGCGGCCGCCGACGACTCCCGGCGCCCGACGCGCCCGCTCCTTGTCGCCGCCTGACACGGCTCCCGGGAGCCCTCGGCCCTGCCCGCGCCCACCGCCCGGCTCGCGCGCAAACCCGGCTCGCCGGCCCGCCCGCCCGGCCGCCGCGCGCTCCTCCGCCTCCGCCTCCGCCAGACGCCCACCCCCGGCCCGGATTGCCAGGCGCGGAGCGGCTGCTCAGTGCTCGCCCTCCCCCTCGCCACACACACACATTTTCTTCTTTCTCTGAACTGGAGCACAGATCCGGGAGGGAGGTGGCGGCGGCGGCGGTGGCGGCGGCGGCAGGAGGAGGAGGCGGAGGAGGAGGAGGGAGGGGATGGGCGCCGGAGGAGGGGAGCTGGAGGCGGTGCCGCCCGGCCCCTCCTGGGAGGCTTTCCTGGGCTCGCAGCCGCCGCGGCGCGCTTCCCAGTGCGGCTCTCGCCTCGCTCGCGCCGCTCTCTGGCCGGGCCGGTCCCTTCGGGCTCTGCGGGTGCCTCCCGCTCCCGCGCCCTCGGCGGGGCCCGCGGGCTCAGCGGTCACGGCCGCCCCCGGCGGGGGGCGGGGCCGGGTGGCCGAGGCGCAGCCGGGGCCGCCGTCAACCTGCCGCTGCCGGCCGGCCGCCCGGGCGTGGTAAAGCGGGAATATGGCGGCCTCCGCCCGCCGGCCCCGGAGCGCGGCCGCGGCCCCTCCGGGAAGGCGCGGGACTCGGCCCCGCGAACCCCCTGCCCCGGCCGGCGGTGCGAACACCGGGCCCGGCTCCCTCGAGATGGCCCCCAGTCCCCCGGGCAGCGCCGATCAGCTCCGAGGGCGGCTCTTCGGCCAGTTCAGTGTTCTTTCCCGTTCCTCTTTCTAAAACGCCATTCGGTTAGAAAGTATCTCGCGTCACCTCTGACCCCAGTTCAGTCGTGGAAAATAAGATACACTCAAACGTGGAGTGCGATTGCAGAAGAGAAGGGATTCTCACTGGCTCGCAGAGCGGACAGGGGAAATTAATAGGTGAAACGTCCACGAAGTTCCTGGAGATAGAAATCTAAATCCTGAGCAGAAAAATGAAGCTGCCCGGTTTCCAAGAGCCTCCTGACAGCTTCCAAGTTTTCGTGCCATTGAAGTTGTTTTTGTTTTGTTTTGTTTTGTTTTGTTTTGTTTTACAAGCTTCCTCTTGTTTTTTCAAAGGGCACACGATGTTTAACAGCCAGATAATCGAATTCATCATTCTAGACCGAGATGGACTTACGGGAGAATGCAAAACAACGTGGAAGAAAAGAAAAAGAAAAAAAAAAAGAAAACCGAAAAATGGGGAAACCAGGATCGCTTCCGCAAAATTCCATTCTACGATTTTGTTTTTCCACCTTTGATTGAGGCAGTTTACTTTTAAATGTTTGCTTATTTTATTGTAAAATATGACTGATCAATGGCCAGAAGAACTCTGCTGGGTCAGGTTTTATTTGCTCTAATAGCTACAGGAGGTGACACTCATACTGCTTTCTGCCTTAATGGAGACTGAGGTCTTGAGAGTAAATTGTATCTTAAGAAGGGAGTCACTTTCTCGCGTTTTGTGAAACTGAGATGTCTCTGGTGCAACCTGCTGATCCAGAATGTAAAGTAAGGGCATGACTCTACTATTGCTATAGGTCAAGAGTGCAGGTAGGATTCTTGGATGATGGATGTGTGACTGCCTTTTTTCATTTGCCATTACCTCCCCACTACACACACACACACACACACACACACACCCCAGGCCAGGACACACACACACACACACACCCCAGGCCAGGACACACACACACACACACACACACACACACCCCAGGCCAGGACACACACACATACACACACACACACACACCCCAGGCCAGGACACACACACACATACACACACACACACACACACCCCAGGCCAGGACTTAGATCAAATAAGTCATCCAGACATAATATCTGTATTTCAGGCTTCCCTTTTAAAAGGATACTTGGCCTAGAAAATGCAGTTATCCCTTGGTTAAATCTTAGGATGCAGAACCTGCAGATAAGGAGGCCTGACTGTAATTAAGTTTCACCTTGGCCTGGAGAGGAGAAAGGACAAACTTCACTCCATTTATGTGAACGCTGTGAAATTAAAACTTAAAATTAAGTGACTAATGAAATCAAAGATTGAAATTCAAAATGCCAAAATTTTAAATGGCTTCAAGGGAAAAACAATTATAAGTCTGCATCCTCTAATATATGTCTATACATGAGTTTTAGAGAGATACAAAACGTCAGAAAATCAAATGACAGTCCGAAAGCTTCAAGTGTCTGGTTTCCTATCCAAGGATCCTTGGAGATTTTTGAAAATATCTCCCAGCCTGCGCTATCAGGCTATCAGGTAATCCATTTTGACTGAATTGACCTATTTTTTGATGAAAGGAATGAAACTGTTTTAATACATAGTAGAACAATAAGAGTCTGTTTTGTCACCCCAGTATGCCTAGCATCAGGGACACTCCTTGTCACCTAGTAGGTATTTGAATGGATTAGACAAATCAGTAAGAGGATATTCTTTCAAGTACTGGGAAGAAGGCAGCAAGTAAAGAAAAGCAACACTCTACAGTGATAAAGTCGTAGATGAGTGTCAATAAGGAAACAGGAAAATTCCAAGTCTGAGCCCAAAACTACTCAGAAACCTTTGCATATGTATCTGGAAAGCATTCACCAAGCAAATATTCATACAACTTAAGTCAAGCAAACAGAAGCCATGTATAAACAACTGAAGTTGTTGACCATATTCTAGAAGCAAATATGCTAAAATATCCAACTAAAGGGGGATGATATTATGAAGTCCCAGTTCATTAAATCAACAAACATGTAGTCATTGCCCACCTTATGTAAGTAACTTGGATGAAAGTGCAGGAAGAAAGAGGCTAAGATAAATAAATATGGTCCTTGCCCTCAAGAAGTTTAAAGTCTTAGGGCATTATGAGGCTCTGAACAGCTACAATAAAAGAAAATGAAATATCATTCTATTAAAGTTGGGATACAAGTAACAATATACAGTTATTTTTTAAAGGAAGGAATAATTTATTCTGTTCAGGAAAACTGGACAGGAAAGGAGGACATTTGGAATAAATAGGTTTGCAATAAATATGTATCTGCACCAATTAAGAGTAAATCAAGAATTTCAAATCACCCCTAAACAGACGACAAGGTGATAAACCAATTTGAGAATTCAAGGGCAATTACTAGATAACTGAAACGCAAACCACAAATCCCTAGGAGGAGTGAACACCAGAGGAGAATGAAAAGACTGTCACCTCTTCCTTGGTATCCTACTTCCACTATATGTCACTCTGTCCTTTGGATACTGGCGAAGAAGAACAGTGAACGGCATAGTTCAATCTCCAGGAGTGATCCTAGAGTCAAAAGAGTGAAAAGGCCACAACCGCACTCTTGTAAAAGATGCTCCCAGGGAAAGAAATTTTGCATTCCCCCTGTTTCCAGAGTCACTTAGCACGGCTGCTTCACAGCACTCACTGTACCACTAACACCGCTGTAACTGTCTGTTTCTCCCCTCTCATCTCTCCCCCTGTCTTTCTTTCATGAGTTTAGGAGCTGCTTGAGAGCAGGGACCTTGTCTTTCATAACTGTTTTCAGTGCACCCAAAGGAGTGCCTAGCCTAGGCCGGATACTCAGCAAGGGATGGATAAACACAAGAGTACCAGAACCTACATCAGTAACAAACACTCACAGACTGCCTGTCCCAGGCAGTGCACTATGTCAGATGACTGAAGCATACCGAGCCCTTAAAGGCTCAATAATCTATTTGTGAAGCAACGATGTGAAATGAGAAGCACTGGCTGCTAACCTACAGCATAGAGAATGGATTGCTAGAGGAGCTCAGAAGAAGGAGCCAATAGTTACCCAAGCCACTATTCAAAGCAACTCGAAGGAGTATGGGTAGGCACACGATGGTCACCTGAAAGGGCAATTAGAAGTTGCCTAAAGCATTGCAGATCCTACAAGAGATGAGAAAGAGCTGCTCTGTGCAGAGCTTTCTGGCATCGCTGTCTGGCCAAGGAATAAAGTGGCCTTGCTGGTGGAGGGAAGACAGGCAAGCAAGCCTTAGGAGACTCAGAGAGCTGCAAATGGCGCCACCTAGAGGAAAGTTTTCATAACAGCAGAAAGATGATTTTTCGGTGAAAGGGAAGTTTCAGGGTCACCGTGCTGAAGATGAAAAACCTTCTGAAGGAGAAAGTATACATACTGCAAACGCACCAAACAGATAGTCTAGGTGAAGTAGAGTACCTCAGTGACATCTTTCCATAACCACTCTTAGAAATGCATCCAAGTGATCCTTTGGCTCTAGTCAAATGTACCTATTTTGCGTTTGTCCAAGGTTAGCGTTATCACAGGCAGCATTGCACCTCACAGTGTGAAGACTATCAAAGCCCCACTACATTGGAAGGCTCTACAAGGCTGGCCACATGAGTACCATTTTTAAGCTGAATAGACCAATGTTTCAGCCAGAAAAGCCATTCACTAAGGTTTGATGAATGAATGAATGAACAATTAAATGAATAAATGTATGCTAAATCAAATAGTGAGGTATCAGATCACCCAGAATCATGATCAAAAACCTTTTGCCACTCAAAGGGTCAATAATGACTTAGCTAGTATAGGAGTTTCCTTCCTGAACTGGAGTTACTCCAAGTTGGAGCCATCTGTCCCGCAAGACCCTCTGGCTTTGCTGGACTGCCACCTAAGACCAAGGCTGCAAACTCGTGGTCTCTGAATTGCAGAAGGGTTGCTTTAGACTCAACAGTACTATTGCAAAAACTGAATTAGCTGCCAGAACTTACACATCAAATGACTCACAACATAAATCTGGATTTCAGTTCCTGGTCAAGATCTAGCAATCCCAGGCCCGTGTTCCCAGATGGCAATGTTTTCCACCACCTGATTTACTCCACATCGCTGTAAAACCTGAACCAGTTTAAATTCCACATATTTGGGGGAGGGTATAGCTCAAATGGTAGAGAGCATGCTTAGCATGCATGAGGTCCTGGGTTCAATCCCCAGTACCTCCTCCAAATAGAAATAAGTAAAAATAAACCTCATTACCTCCCCCTCATAAAAACAAACAAACAAAATTAAATTCCACATATAGTTAACATGCTGTACCTGTGGGCATTCCAGGTGGACCCTGGAAGGCAGTTAGCAGGATGAGGACTGGATTTTGGAATTAATCAGGTAGGGGATGGAGGTAATTGATTTCTTTCCCATTCTTTGTTTCCATGTTTCTGAATCGAATAATCATTTATTCCATTACACTCATCACCCTTTGACGATTTCTTGTGTAAAGCTCAATAAAGACAGAGATCTTTGTCTATTTTGTTCACTCCTGAACCCAGCACCTGGGATGTAGTAGATACTTAATAAATAATTGTCAAATGAATGAAAAAGAGACTCTCCAATCACAGAAGCCACATACTGGCCACATGGCAGTCTTTCACTCTTTTTTTTTCCTTAGCCAGATAGTACCCACCAAAGCTTGGCTCCCTCTGTAAAACATTATTTGGCCCTGTGCTTCAAAATCTTGCCTCAAATGGGTTCACCAGGGAAAATTTACCACACTAAGTTATCAAGAAAGCTGAGGATGAAATATTGTTGTTCAAACCCCAGAATGAAACATGTATTAATTCCAACTAAATCAAGTTCATAGGAGAGTTGAGATTCCTACTACAAAATTCATTTCCAGTAATGAGCATATTATACATTGGAGATCATGACACAATATATAGTCAAAGTTGTTAACCAATCAATGTGTGATAAATTAGTGAGACACAGCACATGTTGATGAAAGATACAGAATTACTTAAAGTATCTATTGTGCTGTCTTCTCAATGATTGAAACGGTCTTAATAATAATCTTTCAACAACAAAAAAATAACTTTTCAATTAGTTACTACCCTTACACATTTTCATTCTGCCATTCTGAATTTCACCAAGATGTAAGAAAGCTAATGGCTTTTCCATCTTAAATAGGAAGATAAAATATCTCTTCCTGACCATAAAATCAGATATAAAGCTATCTCTCTTGTTTATTCTTTCTTCCCTTTCCTATCTCTTAGGCCTACCAAATCTATTTGAGCCACAAAAATTCCTGAAGACTCCTTCCAAATTTGTCAAGATACTTCCATCTTTCCATCCTTACACAAATTCTTAAGAGCCAGACTGGAGGTGAGTACTTTCCACAATATGAAATGGGACACAGGATAGATTGAGGTGAGTGAGATATATATATAAATATATATTTATATTTATTTATTTTTTGCTGTAGGCTGTGATATGGCTTGGCATAGAATTATTAGTGATCCTACCTTTATTTAAAATTTTGATAATTTTTTCTTCATGGATTTTTTAAAATGTTGATTTAAGATATTATTTATCTTGATTACTGAGATTTGTGGTGCTCTCTTAAATTTTACACCCAAGATAAATGCCTCATTTGCCTCACTCCATCCTGGTATAACAGATGTAGAAGTTTTACATGAGCTGGTACACAAGGCGGGGAACCTGTCACTCCAGGGAAGGAATGAGCTGCACAGGATTATCTATTCTTTACAACATAAAAATATCCACTATCTCTGCCTGTGGAACTGGAACCAAAAAACTGGGTTGAAAAGCCATTGACTGTCCAAATGGAAGATGCAGAAGCTTCCACAACCTCCTCTGCAACACATGGTGTCAGGAAAATCAAACCCGCCAAAATGATGGAAAAATGCTGAAAATATCATACATTTTGGGCTCATTGTTTGGCTTATGTTACCAGGTAAAGATTGGCGAATAAACAGACCTAAAAAGCCATGTGATCTAGGGAATTTCTTTTAAATCCAGGAATCTTTTCTTTAAAATAGAGCATACTGGAAAGCCAATCTGTAAATAAATCTATAAATAAGTCAATCCACTGATGGGAGTGAGGTTGTGACATAGAATCCGCCCACATTCTTCCTCTTTTCTCTTCCCTCAGGCCATTTTCAAAACCTCTGAGCTTATCCCATTGGCATATTTTACAGCAGGGTCATACCTGGAAGGTCTATAAATTGATCCAGCTTCTCCAGCCAGGAAGCCACAAAAGCAAACCAGAACTTGGGTCTTCTTTTCTATTCCCAGTGCCCCCTTCCTTTAAACTGAAGGAGTCTTGGAAGAAGCTGTATTTGGTTGCCGGCTTTCCTGGTCCCAGAATTTGTCATCTTTGGAGGAAGAATCTTTGCTTCATTTAGTCTTTCACCTATTCTCAGGAAGCCCATGACCTACTGTTAATAAATCACAGAGCCCTTGCAGGGGTATTTGCATTTTCAGCTAGATCACAGCTCCAGGTTAAAGGGTGGTTCTTACCCTTGGCTGCACATTAGAATCACTTGGGGAGACTTTAAATAACACTGGATGCTGAATTCGTACCACAAATATTTGGATTTAATTGGTCTGGGTTAAGCCTTGGTATATTTTTAGTTTTTTTTTTTTTAATGCCCCCAGGTATTCCAATGTGCAGGCAAGACTGAGAACATCTGAGTTACAGTAACAAAACTAATTACATATGTGCTGACCTCAGCCAGTAGGTGGATAACACAGCCATAATTACCTACCACCGCTGGGAAGTAACCAAACGGGCCCCTCCCCAACCCACTGTCCCATTAGACTTTTATACATTTTCTAATTTCCCTTTCCCCCTCAATATTTTCTTAAAATTTTTATCAAGGTTGATTGTCCTGGTGGGAGGTTCAGAAAATACAAGAAAGCACATAAAGGAAAATTAACATTATCCATAATCCTACCACCCAAACATAACCTTTGTTTACATTTTTTGTTTGGCTTTGAGTCATTTCTATTTAGATGGATAGACATGAAATTATTTATAAGTTAAAATCATGGCAGCATATTATGTATTTATTTATTTTTTAATTTGTACAGGCATATGGAAAATGCTCAAATAGAATGCAGTTCTACACAAGAAGTGATTCTCCCCTCCCACTGCCACTCAATTCTCACCTCCATAGAAGTTGCTAGTGTTATTAGTTTTTTTTGACAGGCTTCCAGAAATATCTGTATCTATACATTTTGGTTACAAAAATGCTTGTTTACTTACTACCTATTCTGTAATTTGCTTTTCCTATTCACAATATATCTCAGAAATATTGCCACAGCATGCACTTTTTCTTTTTGACACTGCATAGTTTTCTTTTCTTTTCTTTTTTGGTAGGTCAATTCTTTTTTTTTAATGAAGTATAGTCAGTTTACAATGTTGTGTCAATTTTTGGTGTACAGCATAATGTTTCAGTCATACATATACATACATATATTTATTTTCATATTCTTTTTCATTATAGGTTACTAAAAGATACTGAATATAGTTTTCTGTGGCAAACAGTATAAACTTTTTATTTATCTATTTTATATATACTAGTTAATATCTGCAAATCTTGGACTCCCAATTTATCCCTTCCCAACTCCTTTCCCCCCCGGTAACCATGAGTTTGTCTTCTATGTCTGTGAGTCTGTTTCTGTTTTGTAAATAAGTTCTTTTTTTTAAATATTCTACATATAAATGATGTTATATGGTATTTTCCTTTCTCTTTCTGGCTTACTTCACTTAGAATGATGATCTCCAAGTCCATTCAAGTTGTTGCAAATGGCACCTTTTTATTCTTTTTTATGGCTAAGGAGTATTCCATTGTGTAAATATACCACAACTTCTTTATCCAGTCATCTGTCAATGGACACTTAGGTTGTTTCCATGTCTTGGCTATTGTATATAGTGCTGCTATGAACATTAGGGTGCACATATCTTTTCGAATTAGAGTTCCCTCCAGATATATGTGCAGGAGTGGGATTGCTGGATCATACAGTAAGTCTATTTTTAGTTTTTTGAGGAATCTTCATACAATTTTCCATAATGGCTGCACCAAACTACATTCCCACCAACAGTGTAGGAGGTTACCCTTTTCTCCATACCCTCTCCAGGATTTATCATTTGTAGACACTACATAGTTTTCCAGTGCAGATTCCCCACAATTACTTAACCATTATTGATGGATATTTGTTTTCAATGTTATACTACTTTGATAATAAATATTTATGTATTTAGTTCTTTGCTCTTCCCCTGAATTTTTTTCATTTATTAAATATGGTTCAAAAACTATGTTAGTGTCTTCTGGGTGTTCCATTGTGAATTTATAATAATCTATTCAAATAACACTGAACTGTTAAATATCTATGTTGTTTCCAATTCTTTATCATTATGAATGATGATACAAGGAAACAATCTTTGTATATAAATATTTGTGTTTATCTCCATGTCCTTAGAATAAATTAAATGGGGTAGAATTATTGGCCCAAAGAATATGCACTTTTTAAGGCTTTTGATACGTAGTACCAAATTATTCTCCAGAAAGTTAAGTTTGTAGCAGTTTGTACTTCCACCAGTAATGTGTAAAAAATCTTGTTCCCCCAACTTTGTTAAACTTCAAGTAATGATTTTAAAATTATGATTGGCCCACTTCTGTGTGTGTATATATATATATTTCCATATATATATATATCTGGAAAAGATGAAAACTCTAATTCAAAAAGATACATGCACCTCAGTGTTCATAGAAGCATTATTTACAATAGCCAAGACATGAAAACAAGCCAGGTGCCCATCAACAGATGACTGGTTTAAGAATATGTTGTATATATACATAATAGAATATTACTCAGCCATAAAAAAGAATGAAATATTGCCATATGCACCAACATGGATGGACCTTCACTAAGTGAAGCAGATCAAAGACAAATATTAAATGATATCACTTACATGTGGAATCTAAAAAATACAACAAATGAATCTATACACAAAACAGACATAGAAAACAAACCTATGGTTAGCAAAGGAGAAAGGGAGGGAGGAGGGATAAATTAGGAGAATGGGGTTAACAAATTCAAACTTCTATACATAAGATAGATAAACAACAATGACTGTATAACATAGAAAACAATGTTCAACATCTTGTAATAACCTATTTGAAAAAATATGTATATAACAGAATCACTTTGTACACACCTGAAACTAACAGCATACTGTAAATCAACTATAATAATTAAAGAGGAAAAAAGTTTTAGAATGGGAAAAAATAATGGGATTGGTCTGAGGTCAAAATACTTGTGAGGTTTTTTTTTTAACTGTAATCTTTCTTCATCATTATAAACTACTCTGAGGCTTTAGTAATTTCAGGGATTTTTTATGAACCTATGCACCTAACTTATCATGATAAATACTATTTTAACTGAATAATAAGCCATATAGATACAGCTGAGTTTTAAAAAGTTGAAAGCCATTTTATTTTAAGGAGTTCAAATAAAACCTATCATTCAATGAAAAGCCTACCTGGTAGTATGTCCAAAATATTCCAAGCTCTAACATAAATCCACCAGATCCCCAGTTTGGATACATCTTGAGCTTGTTCTGCATGTATTTCCCAAACTTCAGCCTGAAGATGTAAAACACCCTTATAACTCTTTACATCAGGGATATAGCCTGCCCAAAGCAAGTAACACAGCTCCTGGCTAAGTCTTCCCTTTCATTCATGGGGAATCCAAGGGAGGAATCAGTTTGTTTAGCTTCACGAGGATTAGACCTCAACGGTGACATTTTGCAGGAATCAGGGAAAGGATGTTACTAATTATTCAGGAAAAAAAAAAAGTTCGCCAGGAAGATAGGAAGTCCTATTTAATATCTACCTTGTCAAGCCCTAGGCTACATGCTGCACTTTTGCTACTGTATTTGTAGGGAAAATCTCTAAATATAGTATATTTCAATTGATTTTAAAAACTAAGAGCCAGATTAAGTAAGGGAAAAGCTGTTTCACAGGAACCCTTTCAACCATTCAGTGCTTAAATCTTTTTAAAGTCATCACACATCACTTCTCTTGGACTGTATGTCCTGCCAGATGATTAGTATCTGAAGGTCTGGAATCACTCAAATGCGCCTAAGATACAGTTAGGATTTACCTGAGGTACATGCATTGCAAGATTTTTTAGTCAGGCCTGCCTGGAGAATTTTGAGGCATGTGGTGGAATGTCAGTGAGATGGCAGATTGCTCAGATGCCTGTTGTTGGCTCTGAAATGCCACCTAAGCCATGTCATTGTGCCAAAGGTATTTATTTCAGTGTACATCTTTCCACAGGGATGGGTGCAAGGCTGCCAATTCCACTAACTGCAATTCCAGGACTACAGATTCTCAACTTCTTCAAGGCAGGAATAGAAAAAGAGAGGTTATCTGAGGATTCCAGAATCATTCTCTTCTCTTCTGCATGAGGAGTACTTCAGTGCCAGGTTGATCCATGGGGGCTCTGTGCCCTGACTCCAAGGAAGGCAAAATACTGGCAAAATGGCAGGAAAATAATTTGCATCTCCTTGATGCATCATATTCAAATGATTTTAATTTTGTTTATTCTCAGGCCACATTTGTCAACTTGGTAAAACAGATGTGTCTTGATGAGGCTGCTGTTATATCAGTGAATGCCTTAACCTCAAACTCTGTGATCTAACCATGCAGACCACCCATGACGCATGCTAGGATTGGAGTTGGCAGGTATGGTATTAGGGTAATAGGGGAAGGGGTGGGCAGGATGAAGGGAGGGTCATACTAGTTTGCCCGCTGAGGCCTCACAAGATAGATCCCGCCCTAGGTTCTCTCTGAGGCACTTTAGTCTTACACAGCGTCCAAGGATTAGAGCTACATGAGCTCATGGTTCAAATAATTCCGTTCATTCATTTCATCATTTTTATTCACTCACTCATCTATTGAGCCAACTCCCATTTTGCAGCAAGGTAGGACACAGAAAGGGGAAGGAGTCTCTGACTCGGGTAGGACTGGAATCAGGATTGGGAAAGTTGTCCACAAGGCAGGAAGGTTGGAACTTGGCTCTAGTTCTTGGGACAAGCCAAGTCCCCTGGGTTATTAGGTTCAAGGGAGGTTTGCAGAACAGAATTCTGGGACAGGGATCAAATCAGATGTACTGCCTCAAAGGGAGGTTAGTCACAGTGTGACCTGTTGCTCGTGTCCAGAAAGTCGCGCTCAACCGGAAGTCCCGGATTGGTCCTAGTTGTGGGTGATGGACCCTTCCTGGGCTGGGCGCCCATTGCTATTTGGAGGAAGCAGGCATGTGACAGTTCTTTTCCAAGTAGAATCTGCTTAACGATCTCCAGTTCTAGGTTTAGTTAACACTAGTTTCTAACAGCTTTAGATTTCTACAAAATTAATCATTTATAATTTTTTGTCTATTCCTCAAATAAAGACTTCTCTGGGCTTAAAAATAATCATCCAAATGGATATATTATTCCAAAGCTTTACTCATAGGTGAGTGTCTTTTGGAAAATAACATGAAATTTGAAAATTATTAATAGTGCTTCCAGAATCATATAATACACATCCCCAGATAAGAATTTCTGGAACCCTCTATATTTTGTTCTGTATGGTAATTTTTAGTACTTAATAATTTTGTTAGATTTTTTGTGACAAAGAGAGCAAGATGAAAAGAAAGAAAGAAAGAAAGAAAGAAGGAAAGAAGGAAAGAAGGAAAGAAGGAAGGAAAGGCATTATGAAACCTGAGGATACTCGATTGTGAAGAAGGGACAGGGAATTTTATCTTAGGGTGTCAGTATAATAGTTTGGACCATGTCCAAAGTAGAAACCATACTTCTTATCATATTTTATAAAATTATTTTCTGATTAGAAAATAGCACATGCTGATTATAGAAAATATGAGAAATGCAAAAAGTATAAAGGAGGATAATAAAATCACTCTGAAGCTCAGCATGGCAAATATTTTGCTCTACATCATTTGTCTATTTGCTATGCAAATATAAATATGAGTTTTTGAACAAAGTTAGGATTAGGTAGCACATCCCATTTTGAATTTCTGCTCTTTGTAATTTCTGATTTTTTTCTTATCCTTATAATAATGTTTTATAATATATTACTTCCTCATTGAGCATTTAATAATGTATATTCACCTTTCTCCCACTGGTGCACATTCAAGTCTTGACTTGTTCTCCCCATTATTGTAAATAGTACTATCACAAACATCCTTGTCTGAACCTTTATGAGCATCCCTGAATTGCCATCCCAGTCAGAAATTTAATGACTGGGATAGAGGATTCAAAAAATACTATAGATTATTTTAACGGACTCTCTTTTTCTATTCCTGCCTTCTAGTTCAAAACTAGAAAGTTACCAGAACACAGAGAAGAAATTGGCCTATTTCTTCATCTTAAACTCCATAATTCCTAACACTGATCTGACCTGCTCTGTTAGTCTTCGTGTTTCATTCCTCCCACCTGGCCACTCCTGAGCACATGGTGTTTACTCTGAAAGGAATGCTACCTGGTAGTACAGGGCAAACAGAGCAGAAGGAGCTAAGACTTGGGCCTGGAACCACCAGAAGACATGGGGTGTGCAATGCAGGAGCTGTTCTAGCTTAGGACTGATAGAGAAGGCACAGCTGTGGATCAGATACAGTATCCACGGGGCCCAACAGGATCTGTGGCCATTTAGGGCTACAGAAGGGAGTTCTAGCAAATGGAGTTAGCCAGCTGTGTGGCATCTAGAATGAGTGCTACTGAGGGATTAGCTAGGCAGTAGTTACACGTAAGATCTTCCATAGGGTTAGCTAAGGCTAGAGTTCAGAGGCAGGGGTTAAGTCTGCAAGATCAGAACATGGCAAGGGTTAGCCAAGGAAGCAAGGAAACAGGTCCAGGCCTGGGATCATACTTATAGAATGAGGAAAAGTTCTGACTTGGGGCTCAAATGAATAAATCATCTGGAGCACAAATCCCATTTAGGGGAAGTTATGTCAGTTAAATAAGGCAAAATTATGCTGCAGTAACAAACTACCTCCAAGTCTAAACAGTTTAAGACAACAGTCCATTTCTTCCTCATGCTACATGTCCATTGCATGTCAGCAGGAGGGCTCCAATCTACATTGTCCTCACTCTGGAATCCCAGGTTAATGAGCTGTCTACAGTTGTGGCAGTGGGGTGTGAGGACTGGAAGTCCTACCTCAGTAATTAAATAGTTCCATGCCTGTTTCCTTGGCCAAAGCATGTCATATGGCCGTGACTGACTTCAAGAGACCATGAGCCTGGAAGGAGGGATGAACTGGAAATCTTAGTGAGCATTGACAGTGGCTGCCAGATAATGACCAGAGCTAAGATCTAAAGAAGAAACACTATGAAGGGAGGGAAGATTCAAGACGTTAAACTACAGCTTACCTGGAGTCCTAACGTCTCTTTATCTGGAATCTATGGTGGGACTTAGATTTCAGCAGACTGGGGGTCCTGTTCCAACTGACCTTGAGAAGGAATAGCAGAGACATGGTAGCTGCTGATTTGGGTGATAGCATAATTAGAGAAACTTCACAGCAGCTGCTTCTTGAGCGCATGACCCAACAGGATGAAATTCTAGACTGGCTATCCCAGTCATCACCTTATCTGTTCCTCAGATTTGTACTTTTATGTAGTTTTCCTCTGCTATCTGAAAGCAGAGAGTTCCTATGAAATCTTTCATAAACCAAAATGGTATGAATAAGGAAGCAATTACCTGGGACCCATCTTGCTAACAGATGCACAGAATTAATCGAGACAAGGCACAGATGCTCACAGACACAGTTCAAAGCTATGGTGGCTTGATGCTGAGATGCTGCGTGTGGTTCCCAAGGAAGGAGCCTGGCGGTGCTACTCTTGCTGCTCCGGTTGGGCAAAGCCTCTGTACCAACTTGCTGCAAAACAAATGCTGAACAATCTTGTCACTTTTCACCTTTTTTTATTAAAAAATCTTCTGATTTCCTTCAGTACTAATGTAGGTCTTTCATAAAAGTGAGGTGGCTTAAAGCCAACTTCTGAAAAGTGGGGGATACCTGTAGTTACCGGCCTCCCAATACCCCCCAAGCAGGGTTGTCATGATTTAGCTCCCATGGGAGAGAAAGAAGCATTTGTGTGCATCCAGATATGTAGCGGTGACTGTCAAATAGCTGAATGACATCATGAGACATGTTTATTGCAGATATATATTAGGGGACAGTTATTTAAGGTAAGTTAAATGCCACCCAGGCCACTCATTTTGGTGATGATGGTAAAATGATGGAATTGTAATTTTTGGAGGGTCTCCTAGGCTTCTTTACAAACCCTAAGGATTCCTAGAACACCTGCTATGCCCTTGGGAATGTGCAGGGTGCACCTCCTGACCTTGAGCAAGTATACCGCAAGATGATGGGACAAAGTAAGCATTTGCTTGGTGTTCATTTCAAACATAGCTCAGATTTTGGAGGCTCTTCTGAAGCTTCAGAAAAATGCTAATTTCACATTCAAATTAAGAAGAAAGAAGCTTGTGGTTTTTCTCTTCATAATAAGGAAAAGATTTTTAACTTAGATGGCGCTCATCCAGTCTAAGGTAGGGGGAAGGGAATATTTGAGTAAATTCTGTGGAAATCATTTATTTTATGATAGCCCCATGCAAATGCCATGTCATTGCAAACAGAAAGTGTGAGTTAAAAACATTCTCCAATATGGGATACGTTTTTCGCTAATTAACAGCATGCAGTCTACAAGTCAAGCTTCCTAATTGATTCGCAAAAAGTTAGGGTCATCAAAACCAGTTCCCATAGTCAACACGAAGCTTAATTCTTGTATAGATTCTAGTGAAGTACATGACCTGAATAAACATGTGGTTCAGTTTCTGTGCATGGGTTCATTTAAATAGCTGTACACCAAGTAATAAGTGCTTGCACATTTTAATAGTGTGTGACCATGAAGATCCCTAGAACTTAAGATTCTTTACAATGTTTTACTCCCTTTGCAAAAATAAAAAGTGTTCAAGAACAAATAATTATAAACTCTCTCCTTTCTAAAGAGAATGTATATATTATAAATAAAATATTTGACATTTATACAAAATTTAAAACATTTAAAAATACATTCCCAGGAAAACTTTTGTGATTAATTTCTTCCAAATCTTGGAAGTCTTTGAAATAGAAAAAACAAAAAAGTGCCCTTAGAGGCAGTCTTCTATCTGTTGGTGGTCAATTCAATTAATTTGACCAAAAGTAGGAAGTCTAGGAAGTCTTATAATTTATAATTTACTTTGGTAATTTATCCAGTTTTCATGGGACAAATATTCATATTAGAAAAATAACCCCTCTCATGATTTAAGAAGACTCATGCAGTGGTTGAAAACAGTGATTCAGCCATCCCATAGTGACTTCAATTGCAAAACTAAAGACAATAAAGTCTTGTCCTATGTATCCATATGTCCTTATGCTCAAATCACTGAGGATGTAGTTGTAGTTAGGACCTTAAACAAGTTAAAAAAGCAAAAACTAACATTTCACGTTCCTCAGTACTTAAATGGCTCAGTGATTTGAGGAAAAAGATAGAGCTTAAAACATTGGAGATTTTGAAATTTAGGTTAATTCTAGCCAACAAATTCTAACTTGAATACCTTTTACAGACTAATGCAATTATGCTTTCCTTAAAATACATTATTATTTAAAGGAGATGGTCCTTGTTTCTTGTATTTTCAGCTGAGCTTTTAAGTTTCTTTCATTTTTGGTGCTTTTAGAAGGTAAATACTTTAATTTTGATCTTCGGATTGGTGAATATAACCCCTCCTCTCATTTTTCCCATAGTGTGAACTGTATCGATGGATTTTGTTTGGTGGAGATTCACCTTTCTTTTTAAATTAATTGTCAAGCATTGGTGATAGTGTGAGGAAATTGGCATGCTCTAATAAATTGGCAGTACTTTTCTGGAGAGCAATTTAGTGACTGTAAAATAAATAAGTAAGGAAATAAAGCCTGAAAAAAATGTACACTTTTTGACCTAGTAATGACATTTCTAGAAATTAACCCAAGGGTCAAATATTAGGGAACTGTCTAAATACATTATGCTATAGCCATATGGTGGAATATAAAGTAACCTTGAATAATCATGCTATATAAAAAATATGTAATGATAGTAAAAAATGTAATATCAAATAAAGTACATTGTTAAATAAAAAAGCAGGTTATCAAACAATGTGAACAGAATGATCTTAACTATGTTTGTTAAAATTAATGAGAGTGTGTACGTTTGAAAGGCCGTACACCAAAATGTCAATAGCTATATCTTTGGGAAGAGGGATTGTGGGTGATTTTTACTTTATACTTTATGCTCTTCTGTATTTTTAAGGTTTCAAGAAGAATCTACTTTACTTTTGAAATTAAAAATTATATATCTATTTTAAATACATTTATTAGATGCGCTATAATATGAATGTACTCAGTGCCATTGGACTATACATTTACAGATGGTTAAAATGATAAATTTTATTTTATATATATTTTACCACATTATACAAAGGATACATTTACTATAAAAAAAATCTAAGTGTCCTTGCATTTGGTGATGACTTTTTAGATACAATACCAGTATGATCCATGAGAGAAAAAGTTGGACTTCATTAAACTTAAAAATGTCTTCTCTAGAAGAGAAAGACACTGTTATGGGAATGAAAAGACAAGCTGCATATTGGAAGACGATATTTGCAAAATACATACCTGACAAAAGGCTGGTATCCAAAATATATAAAGAACTCTTAAAACTTAACAAAAAGAAAACAGACAACTCAGTTTACAAATGGGCAAGAGATCTGAACAGACATGTCTCCAAAGAAGATAGATAAATGGCAGAAAAGCATATGAAAAGATTCTCAACATCATACATCATCAGAGAACTGCAAATTTAAAATGACAATGAGATACAACTACCTACCTATTAGAATGGCTAAAAACCAAAACACTAACACCACCAATGTTGATGATGATGTGGAGCAATAGGAACTCTCATTCACTGCTTGGGGGAATGCAAAATTGTACTGTTATTTTGGAAGACAGTTTGGTAGTTTCTTACAAAGCTAAATATATTCTTACCATACAATCCAGGAATTACACTCCATGGTATTTGCCCAAAGGAATTGAAAACTTATGTCCATACAAAAATTTGCACGTGGATGTTTATAGCAGCTTTCTTCAGAACTGCCAAAACGTGGAAGAAACCAAGATGTCCTTCAGTGGGTGAATAAGTAAATAAACCATGATACATCCAGACAATGAAAAGAAATGAGCTATCAAACCACAAAAACATGAAGGAAATTTCAATGCATATTTTTAAGTGAAAGAAGGCAATCTGAAAAGGCTACAAACTATATGACTCCAACGCCAACATTCTGGGAAAGACAAAATTCTGGAGACAGTAAGAAGATCAGTGGTTGCCAAGTTTTCAAGGGCAGGAAGGAGGGAAGGAAGCACAGGAAATTTTTAGGGCAGTGAAATTATTCTGTATTATACTGTAGTGGTGGATAAATGTCATCATACATTTATCAAAATCATAGAATATATAACACAAAGAATAAATCCTAATATAAACTATAGACTAGTTAATAATATGTACCTATGTTGTCTCATAAAAATAAACAAAAAAACACATTAAAATATTATTTATTGTGAAAAAAATACACTTATTAACCAAAATAAAGGTCACTCATTCTAGTCATAATTCTGCTTTAGAAATACTCATTTCCATAATTACCCCTTGGTTACTTAATGCTGCATGGTAATTTATGGTGTCTGACAGCAACCGCTAGAAATTTTCAAGCAGATAATTTTCATATTATGTAACGGCGATTTGATCACTGATTCAGTAAGGGCTCCAAGTCCCATCATTTTTACATTTTGATTAAATAATTTCACTATCTTGAATAAATAATCCATACATAGTTTGGGGATCTAATTTCTCAAGATTCTCAGAAATGTTTCAATAGAAACCAGGGGCAAAACATAAGAGTTCTGTCATTTCTAATGATAATACAGCATTAGGAAAAAGGAAAAATAAGATGCCAACAGTATTCATTTAACATAAATATTTTATTAATCTCCGTGAAGACACACACAGGTGTAATTTTCACAACACAGGTGGGTCAGCTTGGAAACATTTGGGGACTTCAGGGCTGGGACTGGGACTGAGAGGGGCTTTTCTACCCAATCATAGAGGCAAATAATATGAATAGGGAGAGACATGGCTAATGCAGACTACCTCACACTGAGGGATCTGTTCAGGTAGGTGGAATATAACAAAAGGGGCCTCCTGGCACCACTATTACTCAAAGATCCATGGGCTCACAGGGCTTCTGAGTTTTAATACATTATTCATCAGCTGGAAATATGGAAGTTGGAGTTAACTTTTGAGGTGAGGATTCTGGACAGAGCTGAGCACTTTGGGACGATCCCAGATTGTGTGTCATAGAATTGGGCCCAAAGCCCCAGTCCTTTCAGAGAACCCGGAGTGGAATCAAGTAACCAAAGTAGAAAGCCAGTCCTTTCTGTAGAGCAAACGCGCTGGCTCCAGGTCCCTCTACTGGCGTGGGTGATACTGTACTGAATTCACCACTGTGGCCCAGCCATGGCTGAGGAAACGCGTGAGGTTTAGCTGTCGGCCTTGATAACTCCAAGAAGCCAGGGAGTGACACTATTGTTAACTTTATTTCCACGTATGTCTCTTTGTCCAACGTTAAAACACTAATTTGGTCCATAGAATAAAACATAGTAGTCAGACTCGCATACTGTCACGGGAGCAATTATTCCCATTAGCTATCAGTCCTCAGGAATCAGCCTTGCCTGGAGCTACGCATTTTGAAATGTCAGGTATTTTCTCATATAAGTTGGCAAGCCATCCAACGTGCTATTTGATGTTGCAATCAGGTGGTTGATGTTATAGATGAGTAGATACTCAAATCTCTGTCCTACAGGGAATGCTGACATTGGCATGAGACGGCTTGTTAAATTTGGCTCTGTGCACAGTACGTTTGGCCTGCTGAGTAAGAATTATGGAAAGGGAAGATGCAACGTATCTTAACATTACGGAAGAGTAAAGCTGAAAGACTCTAAATATCTAAACTTACACTCTCATTTTACATGTATTCCCCCAAATACTGTCGAATTCTAGGGGCAAGCATCTTGTTTATTTCCACCTAATCAACATGACCTGCTTCTTTATACTTGCATGCAGAATAATTTAGGTTATTTACATTGTATTTACATTACAACCCTCTGAGAAGGGAACTCTCCTGGTTATTTGCTCCACGAGCCCCTCATGCTAAGGCCAAAACCCCCAGGGGTGTGGTACTTACTATGTCTGATGGGTCAGTCTTGCGTACTTGTGCTTCAAAAAGTAGACGGTTCCCCAGGGATGGGTCTTTTCATTGCCCCATAATGTCAGTGTGGGAATAGGAAGTGCAGAGGGTCTGTTGTGAGGCACCATTTACCACATTAGCCTTCCCTGGGCCTCCAGAAGTGATGGATACAAGGGATGGACCAGAGGCCCTAATGTTAAAGCCCCTTTCAGGACACTTTACATAGATAAGAAAGAACAATTTCTCCCCTGAGACATTCAGGAAGTGTTCCATAGAAGCCCAATGTGTGCATAGAATTCGCTTCCACCAATCCCCTCCATTTCTATCCTTATGATAATATTTATATCGGGGGATTTTTGCCCCTCCTTGCAGGTAAGACCATCTCAGTTCATCCTAATAATGCTTTAGTAATTCCAAACCTCTAAGAGAAGAAGCCTAACTCCCATTCCCTGTTTCCCAGAAGGGTCCTTAGCTTTAGGAAAATTTGCCCAACATTCAGATTTCTTCTAGTTAAAGTGTTATTTGTTCATAGCAAGAGGAAAAGGCTAGAATAAACCATATGGTACTGAATTAGAGTTGCAGACATCAGTATGAACTTGTGTTTAGCTTACTACACATATAGATGGATGAATATAGAAATTAACACAGGTATGTGTTTATACATACAATAGTGTATATATACACATATATTTTCAAGCTCCGTTTGCTGCCAGAGCCTAGAAATAACAACACCCTAATCGCAACAAACACACCCAGCGCCCAGACCTTGGTATCTAATACCATTTTGTACTAAAGAGATCCTCACCTCCCTGGAGAAATGACTCATTCTGCAATTGGGGCAATGAATTAATAAGATGCCTGGAGCATCTCGTAGGGCCGGGAAATAAGGAAGTGCTAAAAACAAGAACAAAACAATGGGGGTGTGACAAAGGGACACAGAAGTCAACCACAAGAGCTGCTGATGGCCAAAGCTGGAACAATTTGAGCAACAGAATAAATAAGCAATATTAAATTATAATCCAAAGTACAAAATAAATATTCATGAGTCCATACTCATATGAATAAATGCTTGAATAAATAACTAAATAAATAAGGGAGAATAACCAAACCTCCTGGACAGAAGAATTCCCAAAGATTTATGTAGACACTGCCCCCTCATGAAGGGAGAGTGTAACTCCCTCCTGTACATGGGCTGTGCATAGTAATTTCCTTCCAAAAAGTATAGTATGGAAAGAGAGGGGAAAAAGTTTACTTTATAGTAGAAAAACCTAGAAAACGCCACCTCAGCCATATACATAAGTTTCATACCATTGTTGATAAGTCATGTTGATAGTATGTACCCTTGATATGACTGACATAAGGCACATTCTCTCTATGGTTTTCCTCCCCCAAACCCTAACCTCATTCTAACCAGGAGAAAAACATCACACAAACCAAAGAGACAAATAATCACCAGTCAAACATCAAACAAACCATTTCTCCAGAATACCTGACTAGTATGTCTCAAGACTGTCAATGAAAACAAGGAAAGTCTGAACAACAGCCATAGTCTTGAGGACCGAAAAGAAGCCGACAACTAACTGTAACGGGATATCCTTGATGGGATCCTGGGACAGAAAAAGAACACTGAGTAAACACTAAGACAAGCTGAATAAAATGTGGACCTTAGTAAGTATTGATAATGTATTAATTAACATTGCTTCATTCGTTGTGACAAATGTATTACCCTAAAGTGAAATGTTAACAATAAGGGAAACTGGGTGCAGAGTGTACGGGAAGTCTCGACTATTTTGCAGCTTTTCAGTAAATTTAAAACTATTCTAAAACAAAAAGTTTATTTTAAGAAAGCTAGGACTTAGAAAGGAAAGGAGGCGATTAACTTTGCTTTCTATTTATTTTTATATTGTTTTGTCCTCTCCTGGGTAAAATAAGTAACTTGTTGCCTATTTCCATTTTGTAGGAGTGGTCACCACAGTAGAAGGGTACCTGCCTACAACCAGACAGAGGATTTATAGGTCTCTTGAATAGAATGTTCCTGATTTCCTCTTCCAGTGCATGCTTCTCCAGTTCTTTAGCATTCAGCTGCCTTTGGCCAGGATATTGGCTGTCTTCCTGCATATGACAGATTGCTAACTCTCCCAGGCCAATTCACAGCCTGAAGATCTTCTTAGCTAAATGGAGGAGAAATGTTGACGGTATCCTTGCCAGTCACAATTTTTAGTCCCACTGATGCTTCTGAAATATTAAAGGGGAAGGGCTTCATTAGAGGAGACTTTCACTATTTTAAAAATAACATTCTCTCATAGATACTTTTGGGTGTGTTCCCCCTCACAATGGTTTCCACATCTCTGAGTCTCTCTTCTTGTTCGCTCACTGGCTTTAGAGACAGGCACCTGCACCATTTTCCCAGTAGGTGGCCCTGGCCCCCTGGCCACTGCTGATTGGCTGGATCAGTGTAGCTCCTGGGTCTAGCAGACCCATCAGGATTCCTTCTTGAGGATTTAGAATTGGGTGTGATTTCCATCTCAGAACTCATTTGGCCTCTAGAGTTGAAGAGATGAAAACTCTTGAGACCTGTGGCAGGATTATCTTTAGCCATCTTGGTTTCCTGATGCTTGCAACCAAAAGTATTCTCACTGATTTAGAGAAAATCTATTTCTAGTCAGTACAGAAGAGGGTGACAAAGAAATCTAACATAATGATGTGCAAGTCTTGTGCTAGGGAGTTTATATTTATCTTCTTGAGTATATTTGTGTCTTAGTAAGATAAAAATTAGCCCAATAATATGATCATGGGATCTATGTCCTCATCAGAACCTTGATACACCTTCAAGACTTAAATGTCAGTGTCCATCAAATACATCGACAGAGTGAGAGTTCTACTTTTTTCATTCCAAATCATTTCTGGAATATTTACTATTGTGGACATTCATGGTTCCCTTCCATTCACCGGACTTCTGGTGAAAGAATACTGATTTTCCTTGGGGAAACTATCCTCTCTGGATTTAGTTATGCTTAGAGATGACTTCCCCTAGAGTTTTCAGTTTTATGAACCAATAAAAATCCCCTTTGCTGAAGCCAGTTTGAGCTGGGATCTTGCCACTTACAATTGAAAGAGTCCTATTAAATGTACTTACCAGAAGTACACGCTCATGTTATCAATGGGCTCATTTATTTCCTCTGTAAATTCTTTTTTTAAAATTTTCATTTATTTAATTTTTTTATTGAAGTATAGCCAGCCAGTTACAATGTGTCAATTTTTGGTGTACAACATAATGTCCCAGTCATGCATATATATGCATGTATTCATTTTTAGACTCTTTTTCATTAAAGGGTATTATAAGATATCGAATATAGTTCCCTGTGCTACACAGAAAAAATTTGTTTTTAATCTATTTTTACATATAGTGGTTAACATTTGCAAATCTCAGACTCCCAAATTTATCCCTTCCCACCCCCTTTTCCCTGTAACCATATCCTCTGTAAATTCTTTGCCTCAGCTCTAAAGCTACCTCAAATTCTCCACTCTCCCTCTTCCACCCCAATCTGCCCCCATCTCAGTGTGTGTGTGTGTGTGTGTGTGTGTGTGTGTGTGTATCTTTCAGCAGGGCCTTGGTTTAAAAATGCATATCATTTAAAAGACAATGTAGCCGGTCATTTTCCAGGCTTGCTTAGCAAAAGGTGTTTTAAGTGCTTGCTTGAAAATCCTCCGTCTCAATTTCTATCCTCAGACTAGAAAGTACTGTCAATGATATGTAAGAGCATGAATCCTGATGTGGAATGAAAATGGTAACCTACATTTTTAGAAGGAATATAATTTACAGTGTACTTTCACATGTGTTATTTCATTTAATTCTTAACATGTAAAGGAGATGTTGTCTTCATCGCAATGATAAGAAAACAGATTCAGAGAGGTTAAGGGACTCACTCCTAGATCCACAATAATGGCTAAGAGTTACATAGGAGAGTGTTTCCATTGTGCCAAAACATCTTTCCTGTTTTAACTGAATGTCAGAGGTATTATGTTGCATTTGTATTTTATGGATGTAGAAACTGAGACCAAAATGTCTAAGAACACGCCCAAGGTTATATCACAGGCACTGCTATCCCATATCCGCTAATCAGCAAAACACAGAGCTTGTATTCTGACTCAAGTCAAATGACTTTTGCAGAGTATCATTAAATATAGCAACGTGCCAAAACCCAATAACTGGAAACAAGAATGAACTTGGCCACACGGGGAGATCATCAAACTAGAATCTGGAAGGATTGTTTTTTCTTAGCACTCTAATAATGATGCATAAATAATTATGTATTTTGTGTTAAAATTTTACTATTTTAACTAATTGAAACAAACAATTTACAGAATAGCACAGATTACTGAACTATTTCAGAATTTTCAGTTCTTTTCATTTTCCAGTTCTTAAAAATCAATTACTATATTGTATCCCCCAGTCCTGCCATCTTTAAATCTAATTTTAAATCATTTAGTATTTACAGTTATTATTTAGCTTATCTTTGGAGAAATAGTATTTCATGAATAACACAAAACATATGTATAGATAATAAAAAATATAGCAGTTTTTTTCAAAGAGTAAAAACATAGTCTTAAAAAGGCTCATTGGACCAGAAGTATGTGTATCTGTGTATGTGTGTGTGAGAGTATGTGTGTATAAAACTGTGTAGCTTTCAATTTTACTGATCAGCAACTCCTCTTAAGGAAGAAAACTGGCTTTTTAGTGATTTTAAAAACAGGATTATAAATAATACTTATTAATTAGAGAAGTTTGACTTATAGAATCAACATTTCCAAAGAATTATTTGTTGTCTTTGATCAAGTTTTTTATTCTTACTTTTTGGCTATGTTTCTCCATTTATGAAACAAATGTATACATTTTCACACACATATACAAGAAAATGAATGTGTCGCAAAATCTCTGTGGTAGCCTCCCGTGGGAATTCCATCATCCCAGAAAGAAGAGACTGGTGGCCACCAGCTAACGGATAGTCTCTCAGGTGAGACTTGTCCCAAGCAGGAATTGGAAATCGATAGACACGGCCACGGTGTAAGGAGATCTGACGTCCAGAACTAAGCCCTAAATCAGGCCAGAGAGAAAGGTCAATTCAGTGAACTGGGTAAGGAAGCAAAAGCAAGTAGGGGACAGAAGAACAGGAGTAGGAACACCAGAACGGACTGAGAACATTCCAGATGGATGCTGCAAGGCTGAACTGTCATGGAGGGAAGAGGGCTTGGGGTGCCAAGCTCATAGGCCCTTTCTTAGGAAGAGGAAAATCTAGTACAGAGTTGGGGTCATGGCATTGGTCTATAGTGGAATTTTGCTTGAGTGCAAATGAGGAAATCTTTGTTTCCAATTTTCAAAAACATTTTACTTTGAATAGACTTACCATATGATCCAGCAATCCCACTCCTGGGCATATATCCCGAGGGAAACTTAGTTTAAAAAGATAGATGCACCCTAATGTTCATAGCAGCACTATTTACAATAGCCAAGACATGGAAATAATCTAAATGTCAATTGACAGATGACTAGATAAAGAAGTTGTGAGATATATATATATATATATACACACACACACATATACTACTCAGTCATAAAAAAGAATAAAACAATGCCATTTGTAGCAACATGGATAGACCAGGAGATCATCATTCTAAGTGAAGTAAGCCAGAAAGAGAAAGAAAAATACCATATGATATCACTCATATGTGGAATCTAAAAAAAAAAAAAGATACAAGTAAACTTATTTACAAAATAGGAACAGACTTACAGACATAGAAAACAAACCTATGGTTACTGTGGGGAAAGAGAGTGAGAAGGGATAAATTGGGAGTTCGAGATTTGCAGGTACTAACTACTATATATAAAATAGATAAACAACAAGTTTCTACTGTATAGCACATAGAACTATATTCAATATCTTGTAGTAACCTATAATGAAAAAGAATATGAAAAGGAATATATCTATGTATATATATGACTGAAACACTATGCTGTATACCAGAAATTGATACAACATTGGAAACTGACTATACTTCAATAAAAAAATTTTTTTAAATTATCAATGAAAGTTTATCAGATGATTTTGGAGAAATTAGAATGATATTATCTAATCTTGAATATTTTCTTTATTATTTAAATTTTTATAGGATCTGGTGGATCAAAAAGTATATAATACTCTTCCTAAATGTTTCCAGCTAATGCACTTTCTTAGTAGTCTTATTAGATTTCAGTCTACTTTTCTATTCTTCTAATTATTTGAAAATTCCTAGGTATTTTTGTACATAATTCTTGTACATAATTATACATACTATAGTAGGTTAACTCACAGTAATAAATATGCATTTATTTCAACTGCCTAATAAAAATTTAATATGTAAAGCATATATGGGTATTTTTCACTTTAAGTTACTAACAGAATGAAAGCAAATATTTAGATAGTCAGAGAAAATTTGACAGATTTTGCTGGCGTATCTGAAGTTGTGCTGATTACGTGTGATGGTGACCTACCTGTCTACGCCATCACTGGTCATGGTCAATTTCAAGAACATGAGACATGAGAGTGAAACGGGCAGTCAGCTTTCCAGCCTTCCATAGGCAAAGACTGAAGCCAGAGCCAAAGAGCAGATTTCGGCAGAATAAATAAATATTCTTTCTGGAATGCAGATCTGCTTACATTACATTCCTTTATAAAATCCTTCCACAGGGAGAGCTACTGACCTTTGATTACTTTGCCAATAATTCCAGGGACAATAGGTGGACCAAAAAGCAACCCTTATCCTAATGGAGAGACATGCCATGGCCCGTTCTCCCCCACAAACATGCGACCCAAGGGGTACAGGTCATAGTTTGGGTTTGTTGTTAAACTCAATTTGGATCACTATTATGTTGATTTGGTTAAACCATAAGGGCAGTGTTACCTAATGGTTGCAGCCTCAATCACCACAGATGGCATAATCCAGAGGCACTCAGACATCAGAAGAAGTGTATGAATTGTATCAGTCAGACTGAAACAAGGGTGTGCCATTACACAGAAAGTGGGAGGTGTTTGCAACCAGGAGCTACTATGGATGGTGTCAGGCACAAGCTTTTCAAAATCTGGCTTGTCAACCTTCCAGCTTAATCCTCTTCCACTAGCTCGTGTATCACATATTGTCACCACTGACTGACTTGTGCCCTATATAATACCTTCATTCCTTTGCACAGTTAGCACTGCTTGTCTGCCATGCCGTTCCTCAGTCCTGTTTTGTAGAACTTTTCTTTGATGGTCCCCTTGAATGAATTCTCTACAAATTCTTCTTTTCTGATTTACTATCCTCTAAAGGACAGTTCCTTCTTTTAACATTTAAGTCAGCTATCACTTTTCTTAGCTGTAATGTAATTCGTTATTTACAGGAAGAAAGGAAAAAAGGAAGGAGGGAGGGAGGGAGGAATGAGGGGAGTGAGGGAGGGAGGGAGAGAAGGAGGGAGAGAGGGACTTGGGGGAGAAGGGGGATACAGTTTAGGATGGAGGATAACGATTATTATATATGTAATATGTGAAGCAGGCTTCTCTAAAATCAATAGGGTCAGAGGATCAAAAATATTATTTCTCAAGCTACTGCTCCTTACTATCCAGGGCTCCATAAAATCTCCTCTAGGACAGCTAAAGTCATGCATGTCTCAGTTCTCAAGTTTGACTAACACCCAGTCAGGTTTCCCTTACAAGTGCATCTTCCTCTTATTATAATTTTGACATTGTTCTCTGTGAACTCCTCTCTTGGGCCTTATCATGATGAGAACTTTCAACTCGGCCCTGCCCTGGGTTACATCATAAAGCATCCTACATTAATTTGATTATGGAGGTCACCATGCGCTTTTCTCTTCATCTCCAGGAGTGGGTGACAAAAGGGTTTCTTTGGCAGAGTAAATGGATATTTACTTACTTATTAATTCACTCAACGCCCACTCCCCACCCCTACCGATCCACTTACCCAGCAAAGCTTTGCAGGTACTCGCCAGGGGCTGCACAATCTACTTAGACTAGAGATATTAATCATTCTCTGAATCTTCCTTTCAAAGACTTTTCTTTTGCTCTCTTCCTCTCACAAAAACCCACATGACTGTTCTTATCTTACTTCCTTTGCTGGTCTCTATCTTATTCTTTGCAACAATTTTGATTAAAACATTTTTTTAACCATACAGTAACGGTCAAGCAACAGGCAGTCACAGCAGTTCTGGAAGCACCTAAGAAGGGCTGCGTTCATTTTTCAACCTTGCAGGGAAAATTTGGCCAAGAAGCCCTTTTCTTGCTCAGTTTCCTTGGAAACATTTTGCCTTACCCGAGTGGCTGGGGTGCTTTATTCTCAGGTTTCTATTTTAGGTTTTGTCTCCCAGAAAAATCCTCGACATAAGTCGTGAGTTCAGGTAGCCTGTTTGAGGTGGCTTCCCCCTTAGTAGCCAGGAGTGAGCTTAAGAGTGGACTGAAACAAGAAGTTCCTTCTGTATAGCACAGGGAACTATACTCAAGACATTGTAGTAACCTATAAGGAAAGGAATATGAAAAGGGATATATGTATGTATATGTATGACTGAAACTTATACTGTACACCAGAATTTGACACAGCATTGTAAGCTGACTATACTTCAATAATAATAGTAATAAAAACAGCCAAAAAGAAAAAAAAAAGAATGGACTGGGCTTCACTGTAGCCTGGTTTGGCAGCAGGTGGGATGCAATCACCTCATCCTGATTGACACTGGAGGAGGAAAGGCAACGTCCCAGAGTCAACTTACATTACTCGTCTTCAACGTCAGTTATTTCTTAAATGAACGTACCTCAGAATTTTAATTATTAACCAGAGATGGTTCAAGAAGCAGTTCTTTCAATGGTAGTCCTTTAAGGACTCTACTTCCTAAAGCAGAAAAAGAAGAGGGGGTGGTGGTGGCATTTTGACTCTTCTTAGTTCTGGTTTGCCTAAGATGATGGTCTGGACTGCTTAGAGCAACCTCGGGGTTCAGCCAGGGGTCTCAGGGCTTCCAGAGGCAGGAAAGGCCTGGCTCCAAGGTCAGCTCTGCTCTCGAATTATGGTGTTATGCCCATTCATCACTGTGTTCCTGATGACCGTGTGCTCTTATTTAAAAAGTGGAAACATAGGTTCTTTTCAATTTCTGTTTTTATAGATGTTCTGTGTGTTTATAAAAGTAAAGAATGTCTAACTGTAGAAAACTCAAACAAGGCAGAGGGAATAAAATAAAAATATTCAAATTAGCACTTAGAGATCATCATTTTTAACATTTTGGCATCTATCATGCCTAAGTATATATAGAAATTACATACATATTTAAACAAAATTAATATCCCATTATACCTTTTCATGTGTAACTTTGTTTTAATACCTATTAGGTGTAATTTTTTTCACTGAAGCATTCATTTTTAAAGATTTCAATTCTTGCACTATATAACATTTTACTGATGTTATTTGACATCTGCAAATAAAGCCATTTGATTAAAAAAAATTGAGGCACTCATTTACCTTTCTTTAGTGGGTATACTCACATTTAAACCCACCAGTCAGTATTTCCTGACCATTAAAACTTCTCTCTAGCTTAATAAGTAGGAAGTAGCATTTAAAAAAAAAAAACACAAAATAACCAAGAATTTCTTGGCAGTTTTATCTAAAGACTAGCCTTTATAGAATGTGAACATTTTAGGATTTGATTCACAAGAACATGTACATTGACCTTTTCCTCAGTTTGCTTTGGAAATGTACAAGATGCAATGGGTCTAAGCATTAGTAAATGCTTTTAATAAAAAATAAATTTCATTTCTCCTGGGACCAAGAGATCATATTCTTTATTTGAACAATATTAGGCAGCTACAAGTGAAAAGAAAATAACAGTGAAATTACTGATTAAAACAACTTAAATTCTCTTCCCTGTTATATAAATGTACCAGCTTATATGCAGAGACTCCTCCCTTTCTGGGAAAAGGTTATTCTGAGACCATCACAATGTATTCTCTATTGAAAAATTACTCACTTTTGTACAGTGATATTCATCTTGAAACCAAACATACCAGCTTACTGAATTCTCATAAAAAGCCTGCAGGTTGGACAGGCCAAGGTTAATATTGCATTTAATAGAAGAGTTTGGTAAGCCAACTGCTACACGGCCCCCAGTGATCCCCACCTGGTATTCGTGCCTTTGTTTAATCCTCACCCCCTGAGTGTGGGCTGGACCTAGTGACTTGCTCCTATCAACAGAATACAGCAAAGGTGATGGCATGTCGCTCTGTGATTAGGTTAGAAAAGACTGCAGTTTCCATCTTACAAGCAGATTCTTTCCATTGCTTCTCAGCCTGCATGCTTGAATGAAGGAAGGCACCATGCTGGGAAGGCCCACGTGACAAGGAACTAACTCCTGCCAGCATCATGTGAGCTTGGAAGTAGACCCTCCTCCAGTTAAACCTTGAGATGATTACAGCCCAGCCAACTCTTTGCCTGCAGCTCATGGGAGACCCTGAAGTCCAGAAGCCAGCTAAGCCAGGGCCAGATTCCTAACCTACAGAAATGATGAGATAATAAATGTGTACTGTTCCAAGCTACTTTGTGGCAATTTGCTATACAGCAATAGATAAGTAATAATAGCGGTAATCTGAGGCTGAATGTAATCTGTCTGTAGAAACAGTAAAATACGGCCACAAATTCTTTGACACTCCTGCCATCCATAGAAGTGTCCCCCTCTACGTCCCCTCCACTTGCATCTGGGCAGAACTGTGATTGCTTCCATCCATAGAGTTCACTGGTAGTGATGCTATGTGCCTTCTAAGGTTGGGATGGAAAAGGCCATCCAGCACCTACTTTGAGTAACGGAACACTCCCTTTTGAAGCCCTGAGCTGCTATGCAAGAAGTCCTACTACCCTGAGGCTGCCATGTTGTTAGGAAGCCCAAGCCACTTGGCGAGGCTTCACGCAGGCACTCAGGATCATAGTCACAGCTGAACCACTCATCCCAACCCAGGAACCAGACACGTGAGTGAAGAAGATTACAGGCGATTCCAACTCCCATTCAAGTCTCCCCAGCCAAGTCCCCAAACATTGTGAAGGAGAGACAAGTCACGCCCACAGTGCACTTTTAAAATTCCTAACCATGGGATTTCTGAGCATAATGAAATGCGCGGTAATGTTGTTTCACTCTACTGATTTTGGAGGTGGTTTGTTACACTGTAATAGCTGGAACACTGCCCAGTGTCACAGGCACAGCTTGTAAGTAGTAGATGTGGAACTTAGATCCAAGTTTTCTCATGCTTACTTCAGCATTCTTTCCACCACTCCAGATGTTGTCTTTTTATCTAGGGTTTGTTTTTATTTTTTCATTTGTTAGGAGAGAATCTCTACTGCAGCGGTGGTCAGCTTTGACAGCATACTGGAGTCACTAGAGAAGCATTTAAAATACTGATATCTGGGTCCTGTCCCCAAAGATGCTGACTCTTTGGCCTGGGGTGCAGCTGAAGCATCAGGATTTTTACAAAACTTCCTAGCTTGTTCTAATATACAGACATGTTTATATCAACATGCTGATCTGTGCCAAAGATCACACCTGGTAATGATCAACTCAATTCTCAATGATCCATCCTACTGCAATGAAGCAGAGGCATAGAAAATCCAAAAGAGCAGATTATTTTAAAATCATAATTCTATTATATATTGAGTATATGTGAGTGTGTGTGCACATGAATGTGCACATGAGCACCATTGTGTGTGCACGATTATTTAGGAGGCATAAGATCAGCTTTCCAACCTGTATATGCCAGGTAGCATGCTCTGCACCAGGAGTCACAATAATGCTAAGCCCTAATATGTTTGCTCAAAAGGGCCTTAACCTCCAGCAACAAGAAAAAGGAGAGCCTTGGAACCTAAGATGCCCTAGATTTGGGGAGCATTACTATCCCACATAATAGGACTCATCACATGGGGCAGTCATAATAAGTAGAAAACTGTGAAGTCACATTGAAACATAAGTCCTGAGCATTGGTGAATCTCACTAGCTAAAGGCATGATTCTGGATGCTGGCCTGACAGCTTTCAAAAACCAAATTGTGTGTGTAAGCCCAATAAATGACAAATATTTACAGGTCGCAGAACTTCAGGGTAAGTTGCCAATCTTTAGAGCCATAAAAGTTAAAAATTCTTGAATATAAGGGTCTATTCGTTAAACTCTAATTCAATAAAGATACAGTCAACAGGATATACAACCTTGGTAATTAATTAGTTAATTTATTAACTAAAGATATTAACAGTGATATGGTGGCATGGAAGAAACAATTGCTCTTTTGTGACTTGTTTTAAACAAGAAGGGTTAATAACTTGAAGGAGAAATTACCGGGGATGTGTGTGTGGTTTAGAGTGTCTACATATACCTAGAATTATTCTACATACAAGCTACATATTAAAAAGCTATGAAATTATAGACAACAATATTGCATTATAATCATCAAACCTGCTAAGAGACTAGATCTTGATATTCCCATTACAAAAGAAATGATAATTACTTGATGTGATAGAGGTACTAACTATCACCGGAATGGCAATCATATTACAATATGTAAATATAACAAGCCAACATGTTGTATATCTTACATTTACGCAATGTTTTACGTCAAATATATTCCAATTAAAAATTCTGATTAAAAATTTTCATCTATAAAATTGTTCTTATTTTTAGTGATGAAAGAAAAATATTGAAATTATGTAATCAAACAAGGTAAAAATCTCAAGCAATGGAAGAAAATGACTAACTGGAATACGAAGCTAATTGTTGAATAAACATGTGTTGAGGGGAGAAAAGTGGTTTTATCACAGAAACCCCATGTCAGTTGGATTAAATCTCACACAACAATCATTTGTGTGTGTGTGTGTGTGTGTATTTCTAAGCTTATACATTTTATGTACATAAAGAAATAGGAAGAGGGGTCAAAACTAGAGAAAATTATACTGCATTAGCAGATGTATGGCTGAACCCAATCATGGTTCTAACTGTAAATGTATTGCTGTTCATAGCAGCATGGCCCCGTGATAAACAGGAGGTTCTCCGTTTGGTGGACATCACCCGTGTTCGTCTGCCCATAGACTACATTAGTTCTGTCTCTATCCTCCAATTCTGACTCTGCAGGTCTGTGTTTCCTTGTCTGGCAGCCCATTAAGTCAGAATCTTTCATTTGCGACATGTTTTTGTTTGGTGGGGGAGATAAATATTATTACTATTATTACTGTTACTATTACTACTATTATTATTATTATTATATTTGATGGAGGTACTGGGAATTGAACCCATGACCTCGTGCATGCTACGCATGTCCTCCACCACTGAGCTATACCTTCCCCCCTGCAACATGTTTTTGCTAGGTGTTAGCCTTAAACTGTGCCCAAGAATCATCCTATTTTGCCAACCTCAGTCTTTCACTTCTTTCCCCATTTAAGAAAAACACCATGCTTTCTCATTTCCTATTTCAGAGGAAAAGTCCACATTCACACTGAAGAAACAGTAAGCAATAAATCTCACTGTATTGCTTGAGCAAATCTTCATAGAAAAGGAACTTTTGAACTGGTCCTGAAGGAAGCCTATTGGAAACTGTCAGAAGTATCTAAACATATACAGTACAAGAAAATCTAAATCATATTTAGGGAATCAAGAAGTGAAACTGGTGAAAATTAAATCACATTGTAAGACAACAATACCAGAGATGTCCCCAGAATGCTCAAATATTGGGCAAGTTTTTGGTATCGATAACTTACGTTAGTTTGGAAATGGAAGGTACCTCCATGAGATGGAGTGGACTGGAAGTAGGTGGACTTCTGAAAGTTGAATTTGTGGACATGTACATACATGGAAAGAAGGAGCAGAAGTAGAAGTAAAGGAGAAACAACGTGTAAGAGGGCACGGCCTTACAGAGAGGGAGGACCCCTCTGATATCACCACTGTGGTGTAGATTCATATAATTTAATGATTTAAAAAAGTTTAGTAATCCATAAATACCTCCTTGAAAGTTGACTGCGGTATTCTGCTTTTGGAGGCTGCCACTTTCATTTCTATTCATCGGTTCCTCTTCTGTGAGCTTGCCACACATCTGCATTTCCATGAGGCAGGGGGTGTTTTTGTTCATCAGGCAGGGGGAGTAAAGGCAGAGGGAAGCAGTTGGCTATTCCCACTAATGACTCATTATCTTGCTGTTAAGCAGGGAAGAGATGCTATGGTCTGTCGATGACTTTCAGCTTTCTATCTATGCTAAGTTCATTTCCTATTTTTTAAGCACTTTCTTTGGCAGCCCTGCAGCAAAATTAAAGGGGGCTATCACTGTGATAATTAAGTGCTTTTCGACTCTTATTGCTTGGTATTGCACTTCCTCCCGTGGTAGTATACAATGCAGAAGGTGGAATTGCTCTGAAGCTGGAATTACCCTACTCTCATTGATAGGCAAGCACAAGCTTCATAATAATATTTGTATAAATCAAAAATCATTTGTGAAGCAAGCAAAGCCCAAATACACATATACGTATTTAAACCACAAATAATGAAATATGTGGAAAATTTGGAAGAGGTGTTGGGGAGCAGGCTAAAGCAACTATTTGATTTTACTTCAAGTTTACAGGAAAAAATTTTTGAGAGATTTTTCTCCCTTCTAGGTCCGTTCACATGCCCTCAGAGTTTGGAAAAGAAATGTGCAGGTGGGTAGAACCCACTGACATTTGCCTAGGGTTGGTTCAGATAACCTGCTCTGCAGAACGTTATGTGATGACGCGGGATCATCCCCTTGATGTATTGTTGATTAATAAAAGGAAGTTGCACAATAATATGTATAACATGACCATTAAAAAGATGCAAAGAAAACTGTATGAATGGATGTGTAGACATACGTATCCATCTTTCTATCTATCTATCCATGCATAGAAAAAATCTGGAAGAAGACACACCTAATTGCTCATACTGTTAATTCAGGGGAGGGACTTTGGTAGGCATGGAGTGAGGACAATGAAGAAGGAGGACATATTTTACATATTTCGCTATTTTTTGAATTGTTTGCAATTAATTACTTTTGAAGTTTAAAGATGCCTCATAAAGAAAAGATAATAGATAAATAAATCACCAGCTGGGATCGAAATACAAAAGTGAGTTGCTTAAAATGACAGCATAATAATTTTTTTTTTAGCAAGGATAAATTAACTGCTTTGATTTCAGTATGATGTGCTTACAAAAGCTTAATGGACAAAATGACAAATGTGCTTGGTTATCACAGTGGTGTCAGTGGCAAATACCTGTGCCCTGGAAATAACTTAGAAAGAATCGGAGATAAACTGTGAAGATGATGATGCTACAGAATAGAAAGATCTGAGGTTGAACTGTAACATCACTGTAAACTTGCATTTGAGGTGATGCTAATAAAACAGAACAACAACAACAAAACCTACACATTTGGGTGATACTGGATGCATTACTTCACAATGTTAATGCAATTTAGTAGATTTTTGTGGTTATCCAATGTTATAGACTGAATTGTGCCCTCCCCCCGCCCCCAATCCATGTGTTGGAGCCCTAATGTCTGTTTTTGGAGACAGAACATTTAATGAGGTAATTAAAGTTAAATGGGGTCACAAGGGCAGGGCCCTTGTCCAATAGGACTGATGTCTTTATAAGGAGAGGAAGAGATGCCAGAAATGTGTGCGCACAGATAAACAACAGTGAGAACATGGCCATCTGCAAGCCAGGGAGAAAGGTCTCACCAGAAAGCAACCTTGCTGGCAGCTTGATGTTGGACTCTCCCATATCCAGAACTGTGAGAAAATAAATTTCTGTTGTTTAAGCCACCTAGTCTGTGGTATTCCATTATAGAGCCCAAGCCAAGTAATGTACTCTCCATACCATGTGCAAGCTGTGCAAGAGTAGAGAGATGGGCTACACAAATGAACAAGACAAGGACTTGGCTGTCTAGGATAGAAGCATAGTAATACATGATTAAGAACATTGGAGCTAGGCTATACTGTGTGATCTTGAGCAAGTTTCTTAACCTCTCTGATCATCAATTTCCAATCTGCAAATTGAGGATGATATTAGTATGTAGGAAAGTAATGAAGATTAAATGCTTACTTACTCCTTATAAAGAAACTAGAACAATGTGTATCATACAATAAAAACAATTTAGTTATTTGTTAAATAGATGAGTGTTGTCCATTGAAAAAGAGGATATGAGATCAGAAACATGAAGAATAACTTTAACAATCATGATTTACTTATATTTTTCATTTGACACCTCAGATAAATATATCCATTCTCTATAACAATTATGGAGTACCTCTATTAATGCAAATCCAAATTATGATGTTAAAAAGAAGATAAAATTAATAACAACATATCAATATTGATTTGTTAATTGTAACAAATATAGTATCCTCCTGTAAGATGTTAATAACACGGGAAATTGGGTGTGAGTATACAAGAAGTCTGTACTATCTTTGCAATAATTCTCTGTAAGTCTAAAGCTATTCTAAAATAAAAATTTATTTTTAAAAAGAAGATAAATGAAGGAATAATTTATTGCTTTTTGAAATATCGACCATTAAATGATAAAATTTAGGAGCTGAGCCATAATAATCTTTTATTCAATCCTGTCTATTGTACAGAGGATGGTTGATTTCAGCTTCCTTTACAAATATCTAATTTTCAAGTTCAAATTCACATTAGGAACAAAAAAGAACAGAAAAGTAGGGCTCTAATCTAGGAGGTGGGACGCATGTTTAAGTGGGTTCTGCCTTGAACTGGAGTGTGGCCTGGTGCGTATCACAGTGATAGTGCAAGCTCAGTTTTCCAGTGGTCACTTTCGACTCTAACCTTTTTAATTCTTAACTTTTTGTGCATCTGTTTCACAAAGTAAGGCAGCCCCAGGGAGCAGACTCTAGCCTACAAAACAGACATCTAAGCCTATAGGAAAAACTACTTTGTGCAATTTATGTGCCAGTTTTTGAGTGTGTGTGAGTGGGTTGTGAAATTAACAAGACAACACACATTTTTAAAAAGACTCACGTGCATATTATTCAGTAAATCAGTCATTCATATTTGGACAGGAGTAACTACGGGCCAACACTGACACTAAAATGTTTGCAGAAAGCTTGCAAGGGGAGATGACGTTCTAAGTAAGGGCCTGCTTCAAGTGCATGTTATTAACAGATAAAATTCAAAGCAGAGAAAGAAAGGGCTGGAAATGTCCTACAAAAGGAAGTGAAAAAGAAAGATTGTGAACTAAGGCACGAAATTTTCAAGCCAAAGAGAAGAAAACTTGTAAAGCTTTAAGAATAGTGGAGCCTGAAGCCAACTGATGTTGAAGAAATCCATCACATATATACTATGATTAAATAATATACAGATCTGGCTCAAAGAACTGTCTGTCGAGAAAGCACTGAGGACTAATGACAGCTGTTCAATCAACAAATCTGGGGAGAAACTCAGTTGTCCCAGAAGTTCCTTCCTATTCCACTACTAGTTTTCATGAACAAATTGTCATTTATCTTGTAATGTTTACTATAAAAGTTGTAATATTTTCCTTTTGTGAGTTACTATCGTAACAAATATTCAATGATTACTTATAAAAGATAACAATGATTTGTGGGCTATGATTTCTTTTTCACCTAAATAACTTATATTCTCATCTCAGCAAATTATTAAATGCATAAAAGCGCCACATCCTTTATGCCCTGCACTTCATTTGATTAAATGTGATTGCACATTTTTCTTTTAATCATTTATAACAGCATTGATTAAGACAAAAGCTCAAGACAATGGACAGCTACTACACTGGCTTTGAATCTGATGTAATTTAAAAGATTTGTGCTTGAAATATTGAAAACAAGTGACACCCCTAATTGTTCTTCTAACACTATTAAATAACCATTTCAAGAGTCAATCCCTTGGGGCAGACATATATGAGCAGAGTGTTTATATTCTAGAAAGCAGTGTATTCTAGGTCAAGTAAAAGGAATTCTTTTCTGCTTATTTTCTATTTGGAAGTATGTTTCATCAAGCAGAAGCTTGGATGGAGGTAGTGAGGTCTTTTGTTTTTTGTTTTAATAGTCAATAGAAATAAAGCTCTTCTTATATAAGGACTAAAGCAACTTAGGCAATAATTGTGCTTTCCAGCTCTAGCTCTCATGATGTAAACACTGTTGTCAACAACCAATAAAATACCCTGAAGCTGCAAATACTTAGTATTTTCATCTATATGTATATGCAATCAGCTAAATAAACCTTTGTGCCTCAACTGGACCAATTTCTAAAGTTATTCTAATTCATGGCTACCACAGTGTAAAACATCAGGGGACACTATTCACATTTAATTCAACATGTAACTTATTGTAGGTAATGTGAACTGTGCCCTCTTTGAACTGTACAGGGTAGTTTCCCTGCTACAGTTCGTAAAAACTGCAAAATGAAAAATGTCTATCAATCAATCTCATTACTAAAGTCTTTTCCTCACTTTTAGCAAAATCAGACTTTGAAAGGCCATAGTATTTTGGAAAGAGAGATTCTGTTTTAGATGTTTTGTTTTAGTTTGGTTCCTTTTCTTTCCCAGCATTCCCTTCTTTGGGACAAAGACTCTTTCCCCACTCCCAGCGATTTTGGTGACGCCATCCATCATCACTGATTACAGCCATGGGCGTGGCATCCAGGCCTGACCAATCATGGCAGGTATTGCCTGGATGATAGTGATTGGCCCAAGTGTCAGCATGTGATCCTAGCAAGACCACAGCGAGGTCTTGCATGAGATTTGATATGCAGATATACTGCAGTGAAAATGTAATTCTATGAATATCGGCTGCCATTTTTCCCACTGGAGGGAAATCGCCTGTGAAAAATTAGATCAAGAGATAAAAGCCAGGTAGAAAAAAGAAGAGTAAAGAGATGAGAGGTGTAGGAAAATATCCCTGAGGACATCTACTTGAGTCCCTGGATTTACCGCTAATCTACGAGTTGTGTGTGCCAATAACTTGTTTTGTGTGCAAATAACTTGATTACCAGAATCCATGATTACAAATTCTTCATTCCTCTCAGGAAACCATTCTGAGTCCACCAGTCTATATAAAGCCATGTAGTTCTACATCTGCTCTCAAAAACAGATTTTTTTTTTTTAATTTTAAACACCAGGGTTACTAACTTGACCTAGGATATTAAGGCAATATTTCTAGGCCACACACAAAGTTACTAACATTATAAAGCAGATGAAGAGAGTGGAATTTTAAAAACATCTTCTTCATTATAAAACCTGTCAGAGCACGGTTTCTGACAATAAGATAAGGGACACTTGTGTCACTACAACCAAGTGTTACCAAATCTTCACACGTTGCCACATTAAGCAAGTGGCATTCATTTCCCCTTTTCCATAGTTGAGTTCTTTCTCATATTAAGTGCATAATTAGAGAAATAGTCAAGATATGCACATCTCTTCTAACCCAACTTCTGTCAATTACTTATTTGGAAAACTTGGACAAATTATGTAAACTCTCTGAGCCTCAAAATGGAGATAGTAAGAAAAAAAATTGTTTAGATTTTCTGTTTCTTGCATTTGACTGTTTCTCATTCATCTTGTATATTTTGATGCCCCCCAAAAGCCTGGCACAGGATAGATATATGAGAAATAATTGTTCAGAAAACTGAATGAATCAATGAACACATATTTACCTCACGGGTTGTCATGAAGAACATATAAGATAACAGAAACAAAGTTAAAGTTACAATACCCAATATAACATCGTTGCTCACAAACATTAGTTCTCTTCCTCCCTCCCTTCATCTTGCTGGTGGTGCTGAGACAAAGATCACTCAGTGCCTGATGCTCTGTCTACCATCTTTCACTCTGAGTCTTCTTTATTCCAAATTTTCTAGAATTCTCCATAAGATATCTGATGATGAATCCATCTAGCTTTGAAGTTGGCTTCACTGTGTGTGCCTTAGCCTTGTGTTAGAAAAACTTGTGCTGCATTGCACGTCCCTGTGTGTGTTTTCATACCTGCCTGTCCTCTCTCCTGATTGGGTCCCATTTCCTACAGTGTCTAATATTTTCTCTGATGGTGCATAGTCACTAAATGGGAGAATAGTCATCCTCTGACATAGAGAACGATGTACTTGCTTGCAGCAAATAGGAGCCTTCCCTTTCTTGTGTAACTTGATGTAAACTAACTTAAGGCATCAGCCCCTGTGTTTTGAATTTGCTTTCTTCTACCTCTAGAGGGCTGATTCTGACTTCCCTGTTTCACTTAAGGATAAACCACTTTTTAACCTAGAATAATAATTGCTAACAATCCTACATACAACTTTAAGGTTTAAAATGGCTTTTCACATTACATCATTTCCCTTAGTCTTCACAACACATTAGTTTAACGTAGCTTTTGGAGTCCAGATGAATTAGGCTGGAATCCTGAGTGCATCACTGAATAGCTCTGTGATTTTAAATGGTTTTAAGCTTTCCAACCCTCCATTTTTTCACTTATAAACTGGAAGAGTAAAATAAAATCATGCTTCTTAGGATGACCATGTGAGTCAAGTGATATATACAAACCAAGTGCTGCTGTCGGAATTTAATCAGTGGGACAGAAGTCATCTAATAATTGGCAATTATACTTATTATTTTATATACAAGGAAACCGAGGCATAGAGTGCAAAGAAAGCAATTGGAAGGCTTTAAATAAAGAAGGGTTTTGGTTCTAAATGCCATGTTCCAGTCTACTTCTTTGCCCTCCCAGCGAAGCAGCCTGCAAAAAGCTTCTTCACACTTTCTTCAATTTGATCTTTAGAACCACCCTAAGAGGCTTATGCAGAAAATTGCTCTTTAGCTCTGTGGGGAAGTGAATTTTAATGGATGAGTTTTAATGGCTGTTGAAGCTAATTGAAAAGGTTGGCCAGTGTCACAACCCCAACAAGGAGAGAAGCAGAACAGAAACAGAAAAGAAGAACGCACATGTAAACTGAGAAACCAGAGAGGATGAGGCTGATGGCATGGATCCAGGACACACACATTCAGTAGTGACTCGCAGGGACTGGGCTCTAAACTCTCTTTCACCGGATACTCAAAGGTGATCCCCTTAATTTTTTTTTGTTATTTAAGTTAATTGCCTGAAAGGGCGAAAAGGGTTTCCTGAAAGACACAGAGGAAGATTTTTCTTACTCCCTCAACCCTCTTCATGCTCAGGAGGCCAGGTTTCTATTATTATTATTATTATGTTAGATATGGTAATATTTAATACAACAGGTGGCATTCAGAGTGCCTAATTTTTGCTAAACACTATGAAAGGCATCTTAGCTCTAATTCTTTCTATAATCTTTCAGGGTAGGTATTATTATTCCTTTAATATAGAAGAGAAAGTTTAGAAGAGTTTTCTGGTTACAAAGTAGAGAACGAGAGTCATAGGAAGAAAAGAACTCCTGGTGAGAGAGAAGCCCAACTCACCCAGCTGGAATTTTCTTTTCTTCTTCCTCTTTCTTTTTCTTCTTTCCTTCCTTCCTTCTTTCTTTCTTTTCTTCCTCTCTCTCTCCATCACCCTCAACTCACACACACATCCATACATGCCCACCCGTGCAGACGCACACAGGCATGTGGGGGTGTTTATTTATTGATGTTGCGGTGCCATGGAATATGACAGCTATATAGTTACCAAGAATTCTGCCTCAAAGTACAACAGTCATCTTAATGTTTTGTGTTCTTATCCAAATAGAATGCCCTCAGTTTCTCCAGGCATCCCAGATAACACGTGATTAGACACAAGGACTTCTGAAGAGTGGCAACAAAGCTTCATACCTTCTGTGATTCTGGGGAATGAGTCCCGGGTTGCGTACTCACAGTTCCTTCTGAACTGCTGCTGTGGCCTCCCCTCCACATCCTCCGCTGGCTTCTCAAATGATAAATTTCTATTTTTCCACAACCTCTCATTCCCTCTGCTTCATGCCCTAAGGTCACCCTTACTGCAACACTCTTGTGTCCTTCAGATTTTAATAAAGGTTAGGGATAGTGGAGGTGAATTATCCTCAGAATAAGAAACAACCAAAAACTGAGAACAGACATGACTAAAAGAAATACAGATGTTCCTTGAGATAGTTCCCATTTGACCCTCAGAAAATGTAAGCTGTTATCAGTTTTCCTCTTTTTCTGAATTGCATCTCGTTGTTCCTGCCACATTGACATGATCTCTTAGGCATAAAGACCAGAGATCTCATTCTACCATAAAACTAATACTGTAATGAATAAGCAGGGAAGGAAACAACACATAATGTTCTTCCTGAAAGCAGAGACTATGACCCTCCTGACATCTTCATGAGATTTCATTAATATTTGGCCAGCTTCAAGGCATTCATGCTGGCGGCTCTAAGGGAAAAGATGTATTTGGAAAGTTGAAGTGAATTTACCTTTCATCTTGAAATCTCCATCAGTCTAATCAGTTCAGCCGTCCTTCCTGAATAGGCACACATCGTTCACTTAACAAGTATTCGTTGAGCATATATGGCATCATTAAGCACCATTAACCTAATGGTCAACAAAGAATTAAAAGCCTTTGTGGTGGATGAAATTATAGAGTACTCTTTTAAGGGCTATGGGAAGATGTGAAAGGGGGAAGCTATTAACCCTGGCTTAAGACTTCAGTGAAAAAGTTCAACTTCATATAATCACATTCCTTTTTCTTCTTAGTTCCATTGTTTTGCCCCAGATGGTTAAACCACACTGTGGTTTGAAGGATGCAGCAGCTAGACTTGATATTCACATGTATTAGTACCCAGACTCCTACAGTTCTTAAAGAGAAGAGTAGGAAAGGTGCTTCCTAGAGTTGGGCAGCATGGTGGCCCCAGGATTCCACCTCGGAGACATTCCCTAGCACTGTCTATTTTCCATAGCCAAGTAGAGTCAAAGACCATATGCTTTATGTTGATATGGTGGAGAGATTCGAGTACTGACCCTTAGGAGATCTGGATTTTATAACTCCCAAGTCATTCACTAACTGGATGACAACAGTGAGCCTCAGTTTTCTTAGCCATAAAATAACAGATTGCATGACTGGATGACTTGGAAGGTCTATTTCAGATAGAAGATTACAAATCATGATAGCTTCCAGAGATATTACATTTAACTACTTGTGATGTCTACATAAAGAATGAGCCAGTCTCATTTATCTGCTGGTTTATTCATTTAATTATTCATGTTAGTTAAGTGATCAGTTAAGATTCAGTTAAGATCATGAATTTTATAGTCAAATCCTTTGATATAGGGCTTGGTTTCTCTGCTTTCCTAGATAAAGAGACAGCTCTTTATGATCCTTCTTCCTCATTTCTAAACGAAAATAATTTTACATTCATTATAAGGCTGTTGGAAAATCTATTAGTCAGGACTCTCCAGAGAAGCAGAACTAATAGAATGTGTGTGTCTAGGGGCAATGGTGAGTATGTGTGTGAGTGTGTGTGTATATGTATATATATGGAGAGAGAGAATATATATGTTTAACGATTTGGCTTACATGTTTGTGAAGGTTGGGAAGTCCACAACCTGCAAGGCAGGCCAGCAGATGAGACCCAGGAAAAAAATGACGCTGTGCCTTGAGTTCAAAGGCTGTTTGCTGGCAGAATTCCTTCTTTCTTGGGGGAGGTCAGTCTTTTTCTTAAGGCCTTCAACTGATTGAATGAGGCCCACTCACATTATGGAGGGCCCTCTACTTTACTCAAAGTCTATTGATTTACTTATTAATCTTATCTAAAAACTTATTTCACAGCAACATCCAGATGTGTTTGACCAAATATCTGGGTAGCATGGCCTAACTAAGTTAAGATACAAAATTAACTATCACAGAAGGAATTCTGATAATGTGGGTGAAAATTTAGCACAATGTCTAACACAAAAAGCAAATAATAAAATATTAGCTATTATTATTGCTGTTGTTTTGGTTATTCTTTACTGAGTATCCACTTTTTTTTTTTTTTGCTGAGCACTAAGTTAGGTTCTGAAGACATAACTCATAAGATAACAATCTCGGTTGGTCATCAAGGAACTTACAGTCTAAACCAAATAAGCAACCTGACACTACAACACAGAGTTCTGAAAACTATGAGAGGGAAACAGTGCTATGAGAAACATGAGTACTATGATGATATATAAGAGGAGACTCAAATCAGAATGGATTGAAGGACAACTTGGCTAAGATCTAATGAGTGAATAGACTCTGGTCAGGTAAACGGACATGGCGGGGGAAGACGGAAATAAGTGCATGGAACCAGAAAAGAGAAAGAACATGATCTATTCACAGAACTGCAGTAGTGTATCACTTGTTGGGTCATAGGACAGAAGGAGCAAGTGAGGACAAAATGGTGGAGAGACTGACAGGGTTAAGCCTATAAAGAGCTCTCACCAAGATAACCACTTTGGACTTCATCCGCAAAGCAACGATGACCTAGAATATAGTCGTGATGTTGGAAACAGAGAGAAGAGACAAATTTGGGAGCTCTCAATAGGTGGAATGCTCAAAGCCAGATGATTGATTAAATGTTTGAGGTGGAAAGAAGGAGGAAAGCTGAGACTCAGAAGTGAGCTGGGCTATGTTTAGAAGCTGCTATAACTCTTTTGAACCAATAAAGGATATTTTGAAGAACACTGGAGGACTTTGCATTGGTTATCTGTAAAATGAAGATGCTAGACTCAATGCTCTTTCAAAGGCCTTGTCTTACTCAAAAATTCTGCAATCCTGTGACTACCTTTTAACTTTGTACAGAAATACACATTTTAGAAAATGCTTTTTGTATTACCAAGTCAGTACACTAAAGAGCATCATCATAGTGGTCTTTAACTATGATTTTGCAATTATTACAGGATGTCACAATGAGAAAGATCAGGAAATTAGATTACACATGCTAGTATCTTTTATAATGTTCTGTTTGAACTGTCAGAAAAATACGGGTGTTTGAAGCAGCAGATCTAAAAAGATTAGATGAATTGCTCTAACTAGAATCAAAGTCAATAAGTAAATTTCTATGAATAGTGAAACAGACCAAAAAATTGATTGGTGGAAAAAAAATGCATAGGAGAGAGAAAAAAGCATACTCTTTTTTCTTCTTTTGTGTGTTTGCAAAAAAATATTATGTATTATTCTGGTTTCAAGCACTTGATTTATCTTTCATAACACTTGAAACCTAGGGCTTGCTCTGTAGCTTAAAGCTTATTTGGTGTGCTAATACAAGATCTGCAGAATCTGAGGGACAGGATGAAATCAAACAAGAATGTGAACTGAAAACCAGTTCAGATGGTCATCAAACTCAAGTTTAATTTGAAATACCTTTTAGAAGTCTTTTTGAACAAGAACTGAATGGTGAAAAGATTTGCAGAGATAATCTAGGATAAGCCGTTTGGAACCTGGTTAATGGGTTACTGGAGTTCTTCTGACCTGAAAAACTTAAGGAGTTAAACATAAGGCTGTGATTCAACTCCCCCATCTTCCGATAGAGTTCTGGAAGCTAATATCTTACATCACAAATATTATATTTGGAGTTAGTTATCATGATTTAGTTGGACCCACAGAAAACAATTAGAAGATATTTTATCAAAAATTCAGGATGCATTTCTAATTTAGATGAAACTCAAGTTGGTTGGGGGAGGGCGTCTATAACTTGCTAGACAGAATCATAAAAATAATCAACAAATTTAGTTCTAAGCAATTTTTTTCTCATCTTATTGCACCTAATTGTGTAAATAATCATTACAGACCATATTAGCAGTTCTGATTTTTTTGGGAGAAGGAGGGGAATCTATGTTCAAGTCTCACTTTTACAAAGTCTGTTGTAATATTACTGAGTTCTATTCTAAGGGCTATGGGATTTATCTAAGGGCTAGATGAATTCAATAAATATTCTGATCTCACAATAATAATCATATATAATATTATCTTTATCTCTTCATTGAATTAATAATTGAATACTGACTCACATTCTTCCTTGATGTAATTCTAATCCTATGAATTACTTCTTCCTAAAAGATATTCTTAAATAATCCTTTCATTGTATGGCTACAACTCTAATTTAACTCTTCTCAATGTGTTTGAACTATAGATCATTTTTTTCCTAACAAATGGCTCTACAACTTAAATTTACTTAAATATTTAAGAAACTTTAAATATCTTTCTAAAGCAATAAATAAATTCAGACAACCAGGTTAGGCTTAACCTGAATAATAATAATTTACATAATTTTGCTGATGTCATACTCAATGTATTTTGTCTCTATCTTATTATAATTCTCCAATGGCAAGGCCAGTTCTTATTTTTCAAAATGTATTTCAAATATTCACTGGAATTTTCAGTCCCTATTGGTACCCAAATTAAGAAGAGTTGCTCAGCAAGATGACGATAGTGGGGGAAAAGCAGAGAAGCACCCACACAAAACTAAAGCAGCTCTATGTTTAAAATATTTTTATACATTAGGGGCTCCTGAGAAGATTTCATCTGAAAAAGAAGTTCTGATCTTTCTGAAAAAAATGTGTAAACTATTGCCTTATAAAATAGTGTTTTCCAAGCTGAAGTAGTGCTCCCAGAAGACTTCCAATGAATGTCTCATTATCTGGAATCACATTGCTGTACAGCTGTTGAACTTGGCGGAGCTGGAGAAGAAGGAGGCTGAAAAGGAACAGGCAGGGAAAATCAAAGAGAAAAAAGAGAAAAGCTTCATGGTTTCCATTCACCAAGCGCCATCTATCTATCTATCTATCTATCTATCTATCTATCTATGTATGCCAGTTGCCCCGTGACCATCACCTGTGAACTTAAAATTCAAGTGGCTACCCAGCAATTTCACTTCTGGATATTTATTTGAGGGAAGAGAAAGACTTATTCCACAAAAAGCCTTCTATGGGAATGTTCATAGCAAATTTATTCATCACAGTTCCAAACTGGAATCAGCTCAGACGTCCATCAGCAGGACAAACTCTTGTACGTCCACGCAATGGAACCAGCCAGCAATAAAAATAAAACTACTGATATATGCAACAAAAGGACTAAATCTCAAAGCTATTGTACTGAGTCAACAAAGCCACACCAGACACAAAACAGTACACACTGCATGATTCCATTCACAGGAAACTCTAGGCTATGCAAAACTAATGTATGACAGAAAAATAAAAATCAGAACAGTGGTAAATTCAGGGAAGGGAGTTGACTGGGAAGAGGCCAGAGAAATAAGGGAAGTTTCTAGAATGATGGAAACATTTTGCATTTTGATTACAGTATAGGTTACATGACTATATTTGTCAAAACTGATCAAACTATACATTTCAGAATTGTGTGTTTCACTTATGAAAATTTTATCTCAGTATACTTAACTTGTGGGGAAAATATTCAACTAAAAATCAGATATGGGAAAAATGATAAGAAAGTATAAAAAAACTTTATGAGCTCAGAGTAGAGAACAATTTATTAAATAAGATGTACAAAGGTCTACATAGAAAATATTGACAAATATCCTTATTAAATTAAAAACCTATGTGAAGAGGAGACATACAGAAAAGGCCAATTCAGAAATGACCGATAAACATTTATAAGGACGCCTGACCTCAGGAGTAATCAGAGGAACACAAATTGTTAAAAAAGAAACTATTTCATAACTCTCAGATTGCAATAATTTCAGAGTCTTGTGATCTGGTGAAGCTGTGGGATTGTAAATTATACTATGTTGTGGGACTGTCCATCAGGTCAGTTATTTTAGTGAAAAAGTACATTCTAGTGCCTAGTAACTGAATTTCTGTTATATATCCTAACTCATACATGGGTGCAAGGAGCAGATGCAAGGATGGTTATTGTAGCAGTGTTTGTATTAGTAAAAAAATGGATCCCACCTTCCTGTTCATTAATAAAGAGATGGAGAAGTAAAAGGTTGTATACTCAGATGATGTAATATTACATGGCAGTTAAAAAGAATAAACTAGATCAACATGAATCAAGATGCACAGATTTCAAAAACATGTTAAAATAAATGTAATACTCAGTTTTATAGAGGCATATTTATTTCCAAAGGTGTAAAAATTGGATCTTGATATTGGCTGCATCTCAGGAGCAAAGAAAGGCAAGTAATAGTTGAAAAGGACTGAAACTGAAATATGTTATTTAAAAATACCCGGAAGAAGCATCATTCTGTAAGTAATGAATCTGAATTCATTTCTCACACCTTATACAAAGATTAACCCAAAATGAAGCATAAACATTTGTGTGTTGATTCTAGTTTGTAACTGTGGGTTAGGCAAATTAGTTCTCAGGTATGACACCTACAGTACAAGCCATAAAAGAAAAAAAAATTGGACTTCATCAAAATGCAAAACATTTGCTCTATGAAAGACGCTACTAAAAAAATGAAAAGCCAAGCCAGAGACTGGGAGAAACTATTTGCAAATCACGTATCTGACAAAAAAAAACCCTTGTATCTTGACTATATGAAGAACTGTCGAAATTCAACAAAAAGAAAATGAACCGATTTTTTAAATGAGCGAAGGTTGGAACAGATATTTCACTAAAGAAGATATATGGATAGCCAGTGAACACATGAAAGATGCCCAACGTCATTAGTCATTAGAGAAATGCAAATTAAAACCATGAAGAGAAGGCTACACTTATCAGAATACTTAAAAAAAAACACTTAAAAAAATTCCATGCTGATGGGGATGAGGGACACCTGAAATCTCAGATACAGCTGCTGGAAATGCAGGGGTCCGACCACTTTGGAAAGCCTCAGGCAAAGAAATGTAGGTGCTGCAGTTGAAATCTGGCAGGCTCTGAGGAAGTGGTAAAGGGCAGGGGACTCTATGGGTGGGGTACCCGCAGTGTCTGTTTCCACCTTCATGTAACTGTACTTCAGTTCCCAATTCACTGAGGGCTCTGTCGGGTTCTTGTAAGTAGGCCAGCCTTAGCATAAAAATTCACCATCTTGCATATCCCACAAGGCTTTTCTGCAACCCTGACTAAAAGACACCAGAAGGAGGAGAAAACACTGGGTGTTTTACTGCCAATTCCAGGCACAATCAAACCGATAGCCCCTACACCAATGCCCTGTGTCTTTTGAGGTAAGCCTGCTCTGTCCCTTGAGGAGAATGGCAAAGTTTGCCAGGAGAATGACCAGATGCCAGTCTCTTCACATGGCATGTCACTCAACAGATATGAAAAATGCTTTTGTAGGTTGAGGCTCCTGAGTGAGTCTAGTGAAGGAGTAAGAAGAGGGGAAGGGAGAAGAGGGGAAGGAAAGGGAAAGAACAAAAGCCCCTACATTTCTGCCAGCACCTGGTCCAGCTCATGAGGTCCTCTCCCAGGGCAGGGCAGGTCCCCTCCTTATGGGAGGAGGCACTGAGAGAGCTCTTCTTGCATATAAAGTCCCCTGGGAACTTGTGTCCACATCTGCATTTCTACCCGCTCATCTACATCTGCTGCCCTGTGCCAAATATTCTGTATGTGTCTGCAAGATCTAAATATTCATCGTGATGCTTATGAATCAAAGTCCTGAATCCTGTCCTGCCATCTAGTACGGCAGACAGTGATGCAAAAACCAACCAACCAACAAACAGACCTGGGTAATGGCCCCTCTGATTTCATCTCTATCCTCTGGCAACTCTATTAGGTAACTTTAAAAAACCAACTTCGTCAGATATAATTTTCTTGCAATAAAATGCACACATTGAAAATTTACAACTTGATAAGTTTTAACACATGTATTTTGCCATATATAAGCGTCACTGTCATTGAGGTAACAGGTTATTTCCATCATGCCAAAACGTGCCCTTTGCAGCCAATCTCTGCCCCAGGAAACCACAGCTCTGCTTTCCATTACTCTAGATTAGTCTCGCCTTTTCTAGAATTCCATATAAATGGAATTATACATTATCGTGCTTTTATATCTACTCAGTCTAATTTTTGAAGTTCATTCATTTTTGTCGTGCAGGTTAGTAGTTCATTCCTTTTTATACTGAATAGTATTCCAGATCATTTTTTAAATGTAAGAACAACTTTTTCACCTCTGGATTAAGAGTTAGACAGGAGATAGCAAGGTTAAATGTGTAAAGAAGCCAGGCAAGTACTGTAAATGAGAGACAGGGGCTGGTGTAAGAAAATTTATTCTCAAAACACTAGACCTTCTTGTTACAGCTTTGTTTTCCAAAAAAAATATTTTTCTTCAACTTTAAGGAAAATATAAGATTAAGTATGATAATAAATGGCAAGTGTCACTTAGCTTTGATTTTTGGAGGCACAGCAAGGAATGAAGGGGATAGTGGCAATTGCAATGATCAAAGCCCGTATCCTAAGAGAAGCAACTTTGCTACGTGGAAATGGGGGACCAGGTTTTAAACCTTCTCATTGTCCTGGAGAAGCAGGAAACCTGGGTTTGTGTGTGAAATCTCCTGATTTTAAATGTTGGAAATAAATTTAAATTTTACTGAAACACCGGACAGGTCCCCCCAAAAACCTAGGGGCCAGAGGAGGACTGGGAAGCACTGTGTTGTGTCCTCTGATGCGGACCGACTAAAAGCTAGCCCAAGCCGCCCACCCCACTGCGCTTTCTGTAGAACCATCCGGGTCCTGTAAGGAACTCCTGGTCTAGAGGAAGCCCCAGGGTTGACTTACCTCATTGGCTGCACGGAAGAGAAAGTTAAAAAGAGAAGCAAAAGTCGTTCTAAGGTCCCAAGAAGAAGAGAGGATGTGAATATTTGCTGCAAGCCAGCTACTATGATCTTTCATTTCTCCCACACTGCTGCAGTGTGGAGCATATACATTGGAATTATCTGGGGTGGAGATTCCCAGATCCCCTCCCAATTTACTTAATTAGGATCTCTAGCTTCTGGGGCTGCTGTGGATTTCCATTTTAACAGGCCCCTCGGGTAATTCTTATCCACATGGAAGTCTGACGTCCACTGCATTGGATTTTCCTGCCTTTACTACAAACAATTCAGTTGCCATTAAAGAGTCCATTTTGTTCCACATCTAATTTTGAGGTCTCTCTTGTGGGAAGAACAGTGATGGGGACAAAGGGAAGGCCTTGCGCGCCCCCTAGGGGTTAGTTTGGACAGTGAAAAGCTTTATAATGATCAGTGATTTTGCAGAGGTGTTAGGAATAAAAATAACAGGTAGAATTCGTGAGCCTTCCACTGGCATCAGGCGTTCTGATTGGCCATTCACCTAAATGATCTTATTTAAGCCTGTGAGGCAGGCGCTATTATTACCTGCATTTTACAGAGGAGGAAATTCAACTGTAAATTCTGGGGCATGGTTGATCATGCCTTCTTTCTCAGTATCATTTCTTCACTTGGCTTTCGAGACACCATATGCTTTCCCGTTTGCCTCCTGTACCACTGGTTATTCCTCCTCGATCTTCATTTTCATCCCCCGCTCTTCCCCAAGATCTATTCATTTTGGAGCCCCCCAGGGATCAGTCTTTGCTTTTCTTCTTTCCCTGAACTTTCTTAACAACAGTGACTCCCAAGTTTCTATCTTGTAAGCAACCTCCATCTTGAATTTTAGACTCATGTGCCCTTGGATGCCTCACAGACATCTCATCTCAAACTTAACATGCCTAAATATGACGTTCTCATCCTCTCTTACAAACCGACCCCATTTAGAGGTTTTTCCCATTTCAGGAGATGAGACGCCATCCTTTCAATGGCTCGTGCCAAAAACCTTGGTCTCACCTGACTCCTCTCTCTGACACCACTTCCCTCCTTCCCCATGGCTGCCACCCTAGTTTCAGGCACCACCATCTCTCACCTGGGTTACTGCTACAACCTCCTAGTTGGTCTTCTTGTTCCCAAACGTGCCATTCAAGAGACTAGTCCCAACAAAGAAACCAGAGCGGTCTTTCTAAAATGTAACTCAGATTGTGTCACTCCTCTGCCCAAACTCCTTCCAGGGCTTCCCATTTCACTCAGACTAAGGGCCGCAGTCCTTAAAGTGGCCAGTGAGGCCCTCTACCCAGCAGGGTTGCCTCTGGGTCTACCTCTGACCTCGTCTCCTGTTGGACTCCCCCCTCATTACTACACGCCAGCCACACTGGTCTCCATGCTGTTCCTTGCAGGTCCCTGGCTTGTTTCTGCCCTAAGACTTTTGCCCTGGCTCTTCCATCTGCCTGAAATATTCTCCCACCAGAAATCCACCTACCTAACTAGTTTACCCGCAAATCTTTATTCAAGTGTCACCCTCTCAAGGAGACCAACCTTGTCTCCTCTATTAAAAACTTCAAACCGTCCCTCCTCCTGTATGCCCAAACCTGCTATCATGCTCTACGTTTCCCTAGCATTTGATGACCCTCCAACACAATGTACAATTTTTAACTATTTATTATGTTTTTAGTTATTGTTTTCTCCCCTCACTAGAATGTAAGCTCCAAGAAGCCTGGAGTTTTCAGTCCCTGAAATAGATTAGAAATATCTGTTGAATGAATAAGACATGGAACGATTACATACCTAGTCCTAAGTATTTGAATAACCCATTTGAGAAATAAACCTGAATAATAAACAATTGTTTTCTCCTTATAGACAAGCAGAATATAGCTTCATGTCGTCTGTCTGGGCAGCTTCTATGGGGCTGAACGCCGAGTACCAGAACCTACAGCTCCCCTTAAAGAAGTAACATACAGCAACGTGCTGCGTGTATCAACAAACTCTTCTGCAGTAAGGTCGAGTTCCCACCAGTTATGTCACCCACAGAGCTGGACATTGTCTTCGTTACCCAATTTACATGATGAATATAATGGTGAGTTACAAGTAGTATTTTCCCTTACGTTGAAAAGAAATATACATATCTGGAGGAAGCTCTAATTTGAAAAGATACATGCACCCCAATGTTCACAGTAGCACTATTTGTAATAGCCAAGACATGGAAATGACAGATGGTTGCATAAAGAAGAGGGGGGTGTATAATGGAATACTACTCAGCCATAAAAGAGAATTAAATAATGCCATTCGCAGCAACATGGATGGACCTGGAGATTGTCATTCTAACTGAAGTAAGCCAGAAAGAGAAAGAAAAATACCATGTGATATCTCTTACACATGGGATCTGAAAAAAAAGACACAAATGAACTTATTTACAAAAGAGAAACAGACTCACAGACATAGAAAACAAACTTATGGTTAGCAGAGGGGAAAGGAGGTGGGAAGGGATAAATTTGGACTTCAAGATTTGCAGATTCTAACTACTGTATATAAAATAAACAAGTTTCTACTGTATAGCACAGGGGACTATATTCAATATCTTGTAGTAACCTATAGTGAAAAAAAATGAAAATGAATATATGTATGCATATGTATGATTGAAACATTATGTTGTACACCAGAAATTGACACAACATTGTAAGCTGACTATACTTCAATAATAAAAATGCTCAAAAAAAGAGAAAAGCAATATACCGTCTGTATATGGTGTACACCATACAGTGGTGTATGTTTTCTATATACTATATGGTGTTTAAAGATAAGTTCCCAGAAGTTGTAACTCACAAAAAGAAGCAATGTCAAATTCTGTGAAAAGTATTTTCTATAATTAGGTCACTGAGTAAGGGTGACTTGCCATCAGAACTACCTTGATAAAGGATGCAGCAAATGGCTCTGCTTGGGGCTTTCTGAATTACCCACAATTGTCCTCACAGAGAAGCAAGTAACAGTTTCCTGTAGCAAGAACTTCAGGGGGCTGACGTGCCCACAGCTGTGACTCACCAGGGTGAGTAGCACAGGGCTCTGGCCATGTGTTCTTCATGTCCTCTACTTAGCTGCTCAGACCCACACTGACTGATTGCGGAACCCCAACTGCAGACTGCCCTCCACGATTCAGCCTTCTGGAAGAAATCCAGACGCTGCTCCCCCGGCTCTTTGTCACCAACCCCAAATCCTTCCCTGGACGTCTTCCCTAGACGTCCCAGCATGACAACCACACGGCTGCTCCCGACCTGATGCACTTAGAAAAGGTGAAAGATGAAAGACCAGGCTGTGTGGAGCTTGATGAATGAACACTTTGAAACGTTTGCTTCCACAATTCGCTTTTTTTCCCACTGAAAAGCCAGGGACTTCCAAGACTCAGTGCCAGAAAAGAAAGGGAGGGGCTAAAAAAAAACTGCACCTCCTGAAACATTTATCAAATTTACTCATTCAAATGCCCAGCAGTCTGACCAAACACACACAACTACTTATAGTTCTATCTCTCAAAATAGGACAGTTTGCTTCAAAGACGAGAGTCAGCTAAGAAGAACATTTGATGATGAAAGAAAAGAGTCTAGTCTATGTCAATGATTACTGTGTCAATGCTGTATTTTTTGGTTGCAAAAGTCATTATCAGCTCAAAGGTATATATAAACAAAATAATAAATTTCAATCGCTGGACCATCTTTAACTGTGGCAATCATTCACCCATAAAGGAACCAAAATTTGGCATGTTCCGTGGGAGCCAGTATCTCCTCCTCCACAGTGGATACCCGGTGGTAACATGTGACAAGGTGGCTTTGTAGCAAATGCACTTGAACTTGTTGAAATACTTGCTTCCTATAACATGCAGGCCACTACACTCCGTAAGTTTTCCTCTCACTTTCCTGGCCACTTTTCACTCTCATTTCTGGTCCTTCTCATCACCCTGGCTTCTACTCATTGGCCTGATTGTCACAGATTCAGTCCTTGAAACTCTTCTCCACATTCTTTCCAGCAATGACCTCAGCCAGTCCTCTTGAAACTATCTATACATCTTTTATTTCTAGCCCAGAACTCTCCTCTGAATTCCAGACTCTTCTAAAAGAAAGTCTTACCTGACATCTCCATTTGGGTACCTAGTAAGCATATCAAATTTACAATTCCCTAAACTAAACTCCTGATATCTGCCCCACCTCCACCAGCCACCATGTTTAAAATAACAACCACTACTCCCTGTGCTCTTTTCCCCCTTTCTCCCCATTATTTTTCTCCACCATGCCCACCACCATCTGGCAAAGGCCATACGTTGCTTGTTTATTTGTGTAATGGTCACTGCGCCTCTCAAGAATGCACATTCTATGAGGCAGGGATCTGTATCTGTTTTCCTTATTGATATATTGCCAGAGCCTGGCACGGTGCTGGCTGTACGGTAGAGGCTCCATAAATATTTGTTGAGTAAGTGAATATTTAAATAATGATGGTCAAAGCACTCCTCTGGGGAGATGATACATTTATGCCAGCGATGCTACCATTGCTCAAAATATCTTTATGGCAATAGTGAAGTAGGACCACCAGTTAGGAGGCTATTTTCAATAATCCTGGAGAAAGATGATGATGGTGTCAGTTCGAACAGGTGGTAGCAGAGGAGATACTGAGAAGTGATCGGCTTCTGTATATAATTTGAATAGAGATCCAATGGGTTGAGGTCAATGTTCACATCACATATGGAACCAGTCTCAGTATTTATGAGAGATCACTCCATTAAAAAAAGTAAAAATACAGTTGCTCTGCTAAATCACACACATTATTCACTAGTCCCAGAATCATATGACAGTTGGCTATTGCAGAAACCAAATTTCTACTTGAAAATGAAACAGAACCACTGAAGACGTTGAGAGTCTCCGAATGCAATTCCCTGTACAATGAAAGAATAACTGATTTGTATGAGCACGTTTTTATATTTGTGTGATTTGATCATCACAGCAATCCTCTGAGGTCTTTGTTATTATTAACCTCATTTTTCAGATGAAAGAAAGAAGGCTCAGAGAGGTAAGCCAGTTTCCTCAAGAGCTCCCAGCTGCAGAGTGAGAGGATGGAGCCAGGCCGGTTCACATGTGTTCTTGATGAATAAGAGCAAAGTATTAGGAGCAAAGGTACACGTTGCCTAGAAGAGGACACTCATTTGGAGCATTTCAGTATGTCTTGTCTAATCTTTCTCTTTCGACTTCACACTCATGTCTCATCAGGACAACTCTGGAGGCTGGGAGCCCTGCAGCAAACACAAGACGTAGCCGGGGCACCAGGGCCAGGTGTGTTTTCCCGCTGCTCAGGCTGGGAACGAGCCTCCTTTCAATGGCCAAGGCCCTAGGTCAGGTGGTGCGGTTCCTCCAGACGCTGTTTCCAGTGTCCCTGGGAGAAAACGTAGCTATTGCCATGGGGATCCGATGCTTTCCAGGGCTATGTGGCCAGCATTGTCTCGAGACAAGGAACTATTGTTCGGGTAGAAATAGAGCATGTTTCTCACTGGGGATTTGGGCTTGAATAAGGATTCACATTTCAACAATGCCTCCTTTTGTAAAAATGGCTGATTCCCGCCCCCCTCCCACCCCTCCAGGCTTATGTGTTTTCTTTTCAGACTCAGATTATGGCTTCTAACAACTGTTTCTCCTACAGTGTTTCTTAAGAATGTTAGGTATGTGTTCCTGGGTGTCAGGCACTCACGGAATAAACATGCCATTGCATATTAACATGAAGGCTTCGTGCTGTTCTGAGCAGACTCTGGGATGGCTATGGCAGAAAGGCCAGGGGCAGGAAGGGATGTATTTCCGGGTGGCAGTTGGCAGTTGGCAGTCATGGAAAGCAACATCTACTGTGACTGACGCTTTAGATACGTTATTCCAATTAATCCCCACAATCACCTGAGCAGATATTATGCAAGTTTTTACAAGCGGGGAACATAATTAGGTAACTGGAGCAAAATTACACAGCTGGGACCAGTTCCCAGATTCCACTCCAAATCTGTTCTCTGTCCACTTCCTGTTCCCTTCTCCCTTGCTGACCTTGGCAAATTTCATTTTTTTCTCAGACAAGCCACCAGGTGGGAAGAGTGCATGAAATGGTGCTTGTGAACGCTTCTGCCACAGGGCATGTCACATAATAGGTACTCAATAAAAATCACATTTTCTCCTCCCTGTCTCCTTTCTGCATCGTCTCACCTTACCTTTCAAATTTCTCTTTTTCTTCTTCTTCTCCCTCCTGTTTTTTCAGCTCTCACTTTCTTTTCACACTCATTTGCTTTTCTCTTTAGAAAAAGAAAACTGAAAGATCCCATTCCCAGCAACAACAAAAGCTTAAAAAAAATCACCTGGAATAAACCAACAAGAACTGCGAAGTCCACATGAAGAAAACGGTAACATTTTATTGAAGATACAAAAGAAGACCTGACTAGATGGAAAACTACACGGTTCTGGATGAAAGAGTTGATATTTCAAAGACGTCAATTTTGCAAATTACTCCATAAATTCAATGTAATCCCAGTACAAATCCTAACAGATTTGTTGAACTTGATAAGCTGATTTTACAGTTCCTGTGGAAGAGTAAACGCACAAAAACAAGCAAAAAAATTAAAGAAAAAAAATGAGGAAGAAACTGACTTTTCAGTTTTCAGAATATACCAAGTTTATGTAAATTAAAGAATGCTGTATTGATTCAGAATAAAGTAATGGGCAAATGGAACCAGAAAGAACAATTCAGGAACAAAGGGACATTTAGAATATAAAAAGGGAGCATTTCAAATCATAGCAAAAAGGAAAGACTTGAAAAATTGTATTGAGAGGGTTGGAAATCCTGAAAAGATTCATTTAGTTTCTAATATCACATCATACACACAAAATCCAAATGGATTAAACTCTAAACACTAACTGAAAAAAAAATCAGAAAGGAATTAGATTAAAATATAGTACATCAGTTTTTGTAATTTTAGGGGATGGTGAAGGCCTTCTCAGAAAGACACAAATTCCAGGCGCCATTAATGAAAAGATCTTATTTCAAAATATTAAAAGTTCTTTATGAAATAAGACACCAAAATAAAAGGCTCCAGTGAAAAGTCTTTGTAAAATATGTAAAACAAAGTATAATATATAAAATTTATTAAAAGCTCCCCAAATTATTAAGACATAAAATGTAAAACTGGAAAAAAGAAATGAAGAGATAATTCATTGAAAAATTAAAATATTAATAAAATATAGAAGATACTCAATCTCAAAAATAATAAAGGAAATGCAAAATAAACAAGATATACTTTATAACCCATCAGGCTGTTAACAATTCAATAGACTGACACCAGTATTATCAGGTGGAAATGGGCAATTTCATACACAGTTTGTAAGAGTGTAAATTGGTATAATCTTTTCTGATGACAACTTAGAACTACCTATCAAAATTTAAGATAAGCATATTCTTGGAGTTCTTAATTCCATTTCTAAGAATCGATTCTTCTGAAATATTCACAGATGTTCACAAAATAAAACACGGATAGTCACTGCAGCTTTATTTATAATAAAGAAAAATTGGAAAAAGACAGAAATTTCCCTCAATTAGAGAATGGTTAAATGAAATGTGGTTCATTTATACTGTGGAATACTATATGATGATTGAAAAAATGAGGCAGATTTTCATTTACTACTTAGCAGAGCTCCAAGACATATGGTCAAGTGAAAAAAAGCAGGATATCGTGTGCTGTGAGCGAGGGTTTGGTTTTTCACTTTTTTTCATATTATTTGTATTATCTGTAGTAAGCACATTTTGCTTATGTAAATAAGAACAAAAGGAATCTTACTTAACCTTACTTAATTTGATCCAAGTAACCACAGCAGTACTCCTCTTGTTCTCATGTATTCACTACGTTTCCTGGGCTACACTCTCCCAGGTCAGGGGTGGGTGGGTAACACTAGGGGCAAGAGGCTGGAGGCCCAAGAGAACAAAGCTGAGGCGATGCTGAACTTGAACTAGCACAAGAGAGGAACGCTTCTCCTCAACTCCCAGCAAAGGATGCAGCTATCAGCAAGAATCACTTACTTAATTCCCTCTTTTGGTCTGGGCTTCAGTGGAAGTCCTTCCAGCAATGGAATCGTGGTACCTGCCACCCAGCAGTGTGGCATCCACCTTCTGTTTCTTGGTAAACTCCCTTTGTCGCAGAGGTAAAACAGCACTGAGTATCTCTTGCCTCCTTCCCTTCTCCAAAACCTTCACCCTTGTTTAGCTGAAACTTTAAGAAAAAAAGGAAAACTTAAAAAAAATGTTTGTAATATAAACATACACTCATGAAGAGTATATTTTCGACTTTGCATCAAACGTTTTTTTTTTTTTTCTGGAAAAATTCCTTTAGAAAATTCAAAAGAAAACTACCATCGTTTATCACAAAATCATTATTCTCCTACAATACTTCTTTGCCTATGTATTTTTTCTAGTTATTTTATACTCTTGGAACCATTTTCAAAATATTTATCTTCCATTAGGTTTTTCATCTTCTAATTATGTTGCACTGTTTTCAGATTTTTTTCAGATGAGTATATTGGTTAGCCTAAGGTTCACATGACCGCAAGCAAGAACTAAAATTTTAAGTGATCCGAAAAATATGAAAGCAGGATGGATAATTTTGCACATACTGAAGAATACCAGAGTACTTGAGCATTTCTAGTAAAATGAACTCTGGTCTGAAAATCAAGAGACCTCAGCTCTGCAAATCAATACCAGCCGTTACATACAACCTTGGACAAGGGTGTGTCCTCTTGGATATTTTACAGATAGATGAGTTTCTTTACCTGTAAAGTGGACTGGGTAACAGAATTGTAAAACTCCCTTCCACTGATGAGATTCAAAGATTTCCACTGATGCTTGGGCATGTAGCACAATTAGAAACAACAGTAGCAACAACATTAATAGGTACCATTCCAGGTGTGCTTACCGAGTGCGGAGAAACAGGCTATGTGCTTCATATATATATATCATCTTGTTTGTTCTTATCACTGCCATTTGAGGTTGAAATTATTTCCTCCATCTGTAGGTGAAGAAACAGAGACACGCGTCATTTTAAGGCTCTCCCTGCATTACACCATTACTGCTGCTGGGTGCAGAGAGGGAGGAGAGGAGGTTGGCGAGATGAGACCTTCAAAAATCCCTTGTTTCAGAAAGTGACTATGGCTCAAAGCTTCTTCCATTCCCAAGACTGTTCAGTTGTGGATGGGGCAATGAATTTCCATACTAGGCTGGAAATTTATAGCTGTGAGGGCATCCAGAAATTTTCCACTAAGATGAGAAATGATGTGTGTGGCCGAAGACAGATGAATCTCCCAGTTGAGCCTTACAAAAGACACTTCCAGGCCAGGTTCCTTGGCTGGCCGGATGCCTGAGATTCACTTATTGTGTGATTAAGTGACGGTCTTATGTTTCCAGAGCTAATGATTCAAAAGCTTTCTGTGATGTTAAGCTGAGACACGTGGAAAAACAAAAGGCAATTAGAAGCAATCAAAGCATTCAGAAATTAAGATTCAATTTCTGCATTTGCTAAACTCTTCATCAAGGAAATCAGTAAAAAATTTTTAAAGCCCTGAATATCATACACAGAGAATTAAAACAGCAATCAGTTTTAAAATGTACACATGCTTCCCAGAATGCTTAGAACATTTAGGTCTGAGCCATTTTTCACTTGACTTATTATGTTGCATTTTTTCAGACATGAACACTCTCTTGAGTGATATTTATCTTTCAGTTTTGACAGCTGAATGAATGGACATGTAACTCCATGAATGCCAAAAACACCCTTATAAGCATCACAGAATAAAAGCCACACCGAGCTATTTATACTCTTTTAGTTACATTTTGTTTAAAAATATAGGCACCGGTGGCTGTGGCAGTGGGTAGTGACAGTGGAGGCAGGGAGGGGAGAGGAGAGAAGCAAGGTAGAGTTGGGTGAAGCCCCCTCGCCTGCCTTCAGACAGGCCGGAGGGAACTGCTGTGGACTAAGGGGAGTGGAGGCACCAGGCAGAGCTGTCTGCTCCCCCACCATCCTGCTGTCCCATCTCTCTCACCTTGGCCTCGAGATACTTTGAGCCTAAGTTACTCTCCCAGTAACTCAGGCCTTGGCTTCCTGGGAGTGATTGTCACCTCTTGGACCTGGACTTCCAAAAGACTGGTGTTACCTGTTTCCTAGAGCTGCTGTAACTAAGTACTCAAAACTGGGTGGATTAAAATTAAACGTTTATCGTTTCAAAGTTCTGGAGGCTAGAAGTCTGAAATCAAGATGTCAGCAGGACCATGCTCTCATAGTTTCAGTTCTGGAATTTCCAGTTTTTTCAAATCACTTTTGTTTTTAATTTCTTCTTATTTATTCCCTCATTGTGTTTATTTTCCTTTTAAACTTTGACCTTGCTTTAAATCTTCATTTGCTCATTCACCATCTCTGATTTTTCTAGGTATTTTTTTACTGATTGATATTTTTCCTCATTATAAGCTAAATTTTCCTGTTTCTTCACATCTAGAAATTTTTTATTGGATGCTAGATATTAGCTGATATTTCTTAAGTATCTAAATTCTGTTGTCTCCTTTATAGAGTATTGGGCTTTGTACTGGAAGGCAAGCAATTTACTTGAAAATTAGCTTAATCTTTCCAAGTCTTCTTTATAAGATTTGGCAAAGTCTAAAGTGGCTTTTTTCCTCCTAGTGCTAGATTAGACATATTCCTAAATTGTGGCTTTTAACAGGTCTCTACTATATGCTCTAGGTACTCAATAAGTTCTCTCTACTCAGAGAGTACTGATCAGTACTCAAACACCTCCCATCCCTGTGCCATCCTTGGAGGATGCACATCACAGCACTCTGGTAGTTGTTCTTTCTCTGGTAGTAATTCCCTTTGGCCTTATAAAGTTTAACTCTGTTAATGAATAGCCTCGTATTTATTCCATATTCAAGGGATCTGCTATGCAGATTTCTGGATCTTCTCTACATAGCTTTGTTCTCTACATTAGCCTTCCAGGCAAATTCCCGCCACCTCCGGATCCCTGAATGCTGGTCCTGTCTCTTCACTTCATTGAGATTACTATGCTCTGCTTGGTTTACCCATCCCAGCACCACCATGTAGAAAGCCTGTCCATCCAGAAATTCAAGGCGTTTATGGACCTCATTTCATTTGTTTCCATTTTCTCAGGGGCCACATTCTCTCAGTCCTGACAGGTCTATTGAATAGTGTCTAAAAATAACTAATTACATGTTCATTTTTTTTTTCACCTTAGTAATATTAGTCAGGTACCAAGTGCCTCATCACACTAGAAATTTAGATTTTTACTGGTGAAAACCCTCCCCCTATGTTAGATCAAGAAATCTCCATCCAGTACTTGAACAAAATCTGGGTGCTGGTAAGAGTTCTGGAAGTAGGCCAGTGGTATGCGGATTTAGGGAGATAGTTGTTGCGGAGGGGGTCATTGTGTTTTTCATTATAGATAATCCTGCTTTATTCTGTGATCACTTTTCAGGTTTTCCTCTTTTCTTTTCTCTTTTACTGTAATGTGTACATTGAGGAGTTACTTTGCTTGTCCTGCTCAGGATTTATTGTTTTTCTCTCATTTGAGAATTGATGTGTTTCATCAATTATTGAAAATTCCTCCTTATTAAATAAGCAAATATTGCCTCTTATCCATCATTCTCTTTATTTTCTTCTTTTGGAGAAATTAGATATGAATTAGACCATTTCATTCTATCATTCTTTTTTGTATTTCTCTTATTGTAGATTTCACTTTGCATGATTTCTCAGATCTTTAATCTATTTCACTAATTGTCACTTCAGCTGTGTCTCATCTGCTGTTTAGCCGGTTCAATAAGTTTGTAACTTCCGTATTTACATTTTTCACTTCTAGAAAAATTATTTGGTTCTTTTCCAACATGCTTGTTTTCTTCCTTTCTTTCTTCCTCTTTCCTTCCGTCCTTCCTTTCCTCTTTCTTTCTTTTTCTTTTTCTTGGTACAATCAGTTGATTTGATCTGGGCTGTAAGTAAGAAGGCCCATTGTAAACTGTTAAAAGTGTAAGAAGTTTATCCCATATAACAGAAAATGCAGAGACTGGGGAGCTCCATAGTAGTCAGATTCAGTGGATCAGTAATATCATCAAGGATCCAGGATCTTTCTGTGTTTCTGCTTTCCATCCTAAGTATTTGGCTTTTGTCCTCAGCCTTTCCCCTTATGGTCACAAAATGACTACAGCAGCTCTAAGCACCTCATTCTCATGCAGATTGTCCAGTGGCAGAAAGGAGAATACCCCTTCAAATATCCCTTTATTTGCTCAATGAAGACTGTCAAAAGCAGCAGGTTTTCCCTTGTGTCTTGTTGATCAGAATTGAGCCACATGCCCTTCTTAAATTGGAAGACAATGGGATATGTATGTATATGTATGACTGGGACATTATGCTGTAAACCAGAAATTGACACAACATTATATAGTTGAAGTATAGTCAAGCGATTATACTTCAACTAAAAAAAAAGTGTTAGGTCCTCCCAGGCTCCTCTTTCCTCTCTGTTTGGTAAAAATACATGTTAGGATGATTTCCAATGTTTAGAAATAAAAAACATGTACAGTAAAAAAAAAAAAGGAAGAAGGAGGAAAAAAAGGAAGAAGGAGAAAGAAAGGAAGAAAGAAAGGAAGGAAGGAAGGAAGGAAGGAAGGAAGGAAGAAAGAAAGACAGAAAGAAAGAAAGAAAGAAAGAAAGAAAGAAAGAAAGAAAGAAAGAAAGAAAGAAAGAAAGAAAGGAAGAAAGGAAGAAAGAAAGGCAGAAAGGCAGAAAGGCAATGGAATTACCATGACTGATTAATACCAATTATAATTTGGCACCTAAGGCTGAGGAGAAGCCCAGAATCCCCTGATACATATGGCTGCTTATGATGTAAACAAAAGTAACACTGAGCAATAAGAAGGAAATTTGGAGGAATTGCTATTTGGTACACAATCAACAATATCTGCCATTGTATCTATTCATTTAGAATAATCTAATTCTGTAAATATTAGTAAATAAATATTTATTCCAAAGAATTGTTCAGATTGTTTTATTTTTTATATTTTCAGGGTCATAAGGGACATCTGCCGACTGTCTCAGAGTTGATCACTTCCTCATGTGCCTTGAAATTTTCTGATAATGAGCAAATCTTCATAGGGGACTTTTTTTCCCTGTAGGGAGTTTTATACAGAATTGTAAAAGTGGTCTATGGTTTTGTTTGTTCAAATGTTTGCTTCAGCTGTGATTCCCAAGAGTTTTCACTGAGACCTGTTTTTACATTAATATTTCAGTGTGGGAAATGCTGTATTAAATGTGTAATATAAATGTTAATTCCATGTTATGCATGGTCCAGACATGAGGCTTTGACATCTTACAGAGACATGTTTGATTTCTAGCTTGAGGCTCATGGAGTCAAATCCTCTTTTTGGCTTCCCAGAACCAGTGGGCATGGTTTTTTTAGTTTTCCTTTTCTAGAAGTGGCAGCCCTTCCAGAGACCTGTTTTTTTCCGGGATTTATCCTTCTCAATCAGGCTGTTTTGTTGCACACCTCCAGGGAATGCCATTCATGTGGGAACTGTCGTTCTGCCTGTATTTGCATTGTGCTCTGTTTCCTCTAGGCTGGTGGGAGCTCAATTCCAAATGTGCAGCCCAGAGAGACCAGGTTTCATCAGAGCTCTCCCCTTTGTTTTGAGCTCTGGTAAGTGCTTAATTTTTTATTCATATTCTGACCAGCAGTTTAATGTGCTTGTGGTTGAGGGAGGGGGGTCTATATTAGTTCAGTTTACCCTGTTACTTCAACATTTTATTTATAAACATTTATTATAGCTTTATTTTTCACTTTTATATTTGAATCGACTTAAATTTTTTTCAGATGATAACTAGGAGTATGGATGTTTAGAAAAGCTACTAAGTTGTGTCTGTTGATTTTGTATTCTGCTTATCTTACAGAACAAATACCCTTTTATGTTATTGATTTTCTTACATTTTATCCATATGCAGTCATATTGCCAGCAAATAATAATGTTGCCTTACTTATATGTAAACCTCTTACCAGTTTTACTTTCTTCTTTTATTGCTTTGTTTACATTTGCTATGACGAACAGTCGTGGTATTAGTGACCACCGTGCCAAACTTTCAGAGATGATTCTGAGTCACTGTGTTTTTTTTTTTTTCATCAAGTTATAGCAGGTAAGGAGACACTGTCCAGATTTCCTTTCAAGGAAGGGAATCTGTTGTTACAGCTCTCAGTTCTTTCAGGGTTTCCCTCAGCTACAGAGAGCTGCCTCAGCCAAGAGCATACCCTTCCCAGGTTGCCCCAAATCCAGTGATTAATCAAGGCAGGGGTAAAATGGTCCAACCCTTTGGGTCTAATGCAGGAGACTGCTGACAGGCCTCTCTCTGCCCAGTCTTCCTGTCTTCTCCCTTCCACAGGGATTCATCCTGAGAAAACACCCTGCACATTGAAATCTGTGTTGCTGTCTGTATCTTTGGCTACATTCTTATTGACCGTATATGGACTTCTCATAATCACTTATTTCTAATTTATTTCTAATTTTAACTTTTAAAATCTCTAAAGCAAGACTCACTTTTAAAACTTTCTTTATTCTAGTTGTGTGACAAACACACACATATAGCTACCTTTTAATATTAATTAAATGTTTAAAATTTAATTATGATCAAAGAATACAATCTAGTACATTTCTCTAGAATTTATTGAGATTTCATTTGTGATCTAATATTTGGTCCAAAGCTATTTATTATTCACAGCTCTTAGAAAAAATGTTATTTTCCTTTCATTGGGAACATAGTTAACAATATATCTATTAAGTCATTCTTACTGATTGGATACTTAAATTTGCAAAGTTTTGTATTCTTAGTTAAATTCTGAGTATTTGGTTTGCCAAGGACAATAGAGTTATGATACAGTTTGCCACTGTCATCATGCATTTTTAATTTTCTTTTATCATTATAGCCGTATTCCCTTTAGGTTTATGTTATTGAGGCATAAAGATTTATAACTCTTTTATTTTCTTGGAGGATTTTACCTTTTCTCAATAAACACTTCTTAGTTTAACCTACTTATTTACTTTTTAACTCTGGTAGGTTTAACTAAATATTATCATATGCCTTATTTTTATTAGTCTTTACTTACCATGACTTTGCCCTTCCTTTTATTTTAATCCTTCTGTTTTGTTTGTTTTCAACAGGGTGTTTTAAACTCCTTTTGAAAGGCAGTGTCTTTTAATATGGACATTTTACTCCTGTGTGTGACAGGCTACATCCATCTTAGGTCTGTATATCTTGGCCTGGAACAGCAAGGAAATTAGAAAAAGATAAGATAGGAATCATTTGGCATAAGTAAGAGTTTGTCTTTTCACAGGAAGTTAGAAAATTTGGCGTAGCCCATTTGACTGTATTTCGAAAGAGCGACCACGTCAATCTATAGTTCGGACAATTGGCCAGGGACAAAGACATCTGGGAAAGAGACCTAACCTAAGGAGCTTTCTGAAATGGTCTTTCTCAGAAGGTGTGCTCTTCGAGTTGTGGGAGTAGCCTGAGCAGCCTTGTAACCTTTCTCTCTTCTACTTCCAAGGCCAGAAACTAGAATTGCAAATAAGTTAGTTAAAAAAATACAGGTATGAGGGTGAGTGTACAGCTCAGGGGTTGAGCATGTGCTTAGCATGCATGAGGTCCTGGGTTCAATCCTCAGTACCTCCATTAAAAAATAAATAAATAAATCTAATTATCTAACTGCCCCCCACCAGAAAAAAAAAAGAATTAAAAAGTGTGCAAAGTCAGTAAGACAGATCAAAAAACAGTTCATGGTTTCAAAAAAATTTTCAAAAAATACGTTTATGTAGAATGTGGTCAGAGTCTGAAGTGAGAGTCAGAGTAGAAAAGAGGTCAGGATAACAAGCAGTTTAAACAAAAAACAACCCCCCACAGAAATTATTTTAAGACAACTGCAATATTATCAGTCCATTTTTAGGGCTCTGCCAAGTTTCCAAAAGCCTCATTGTTGCTGTTGAAGCATCTGACAGAAAATACTAAAGTAAACCAGTTTGTTAGAATTGTTCCTTTCCCCTCATACTGTTTATATCTGTTGCCCCATGTTCTCCAGTTTCAGACTGACAAAAGGCTGCTGGGAGTAACTCATAAAGACTAAGGACTTGGCCTCTTTGTTTTGTTTTGTTTTCACACTGACCAAAAAAAAAAAAAAAAAAAGGCTGCTGAGTACAGATTCAAATAGCTCTGTATGGTTGAGTGCTTTTCTGTGTTCATGGATGCCTGAGGCCTGTTTATTTTGGGAGGCACACTGGCATTCATTTCCACTAGAAAGTAGCAGAAGGAAGCCAGATCCTTTTTTCCCACAGAAGGGGAGCAAAAAATATTAAAAAAAATTTTTTTAGAAAGGATGATCAGTGATAAGCAAGAACATGTCAAGGAATAATACATATTTTGTTTTAGGAACTTTGGAAGTGCTCAGTGCTTGGGAAATCAGGAAATGGCAATTTGAAAGTAATCTATTTCTAAATCTCAGGGGTGGTACTGTGAACCTATCCAAAGGTCTGAGGTCTAAATGTAACAGAAAGGGGAAATGAAAAATAAGGAACGAGAAGAACCCAGTTTAGAAAGGAGACAGCCTATTCCGCTGAAGAAACATGGGACCTAGATCTTGTACTGGGCAGCAGACATTTTCATGCAGGGTTGTTGGAATTACCAATAGATTCCCAAGTGGAAGATCAGTAAAGAACTGAGTCACCTAGGGCATTAGATATGAAAGAACACGGGATGCCCAATTTGTAGAGGATTGACCTATTATTTCTTTCTGTGTTTTTTATTTTATACAGCCACCTTTCTAAGCTGAAGAAACTGATGGCTCCAGTGTGATTTCATTAATGGGTATTTCTTTGACACTCTCACCTACATGGTTATAAAAATAAAAGAAGTTTTCAGAACTTCTTTTCAGAGGACTTTTCACGCTTTTTCAGAGAAAAGACAAAGTTCTTAGTCACTAGGTGCTTGAACCCCAGATCAAAAGAACCGATCTAAACTCCTAACCAAAAGTAAGATGGACATACGACTTACGTCAGCTCATGTGACCTCTAGCTATGGAGAATGGCTGTCTGGTCTCCATCCAAGTTCCTCAAACAGGCTAGGATTGCAGTAGTTAATCTCTGAGACCCAGTTCCATGGAGACTGATACACCTACCTCCTACGCCAGGTCTAGATCTATTCAAGTAAATTGACTTAACAATCCCTCTTTGAGTAATCTATCCCATGGAAGTAAAAGCACAAATATTTAAGTCCCAAAATGTTCATTGTAGCAATATTTATAGCACTCACAAGACTGGAAACAATCAATGGCCTTTATTAGGAATGATCAAATGAATGCTGGTACTTCTGTCCTGTGGAATATTATACAGCTATATTTAAAAGTGGGTTCAGTCCCTATTTATTGATGGTAAGTATAGTAGCTAGAACTTTTAGAATGTTTACTATGTATTTGTCAGCTCTGTGCTGTACATTTTATCATCTTAAATAATGAGAACTATTATTTCTCCTACTTCATTTTATAGATAAGAAAACTGAGCACAAAGGTAGTTAAATAATTTTCCAAAGATATCAGAGCTAGTTAGCAAGGAGTCAGAATTTAAGCCTAATCAGTTTGACTCCATAATCTGTGCTTTTTATCCCTGTACTAGCTTACAAGTTGCAGAGAAATGGAAAGTAAGACAATGTGAATAATAACAAACAATATGAAAAACTACATAATGTGTCTCTGTGTTTGTATAAAGTTGTATGAACATGAAGAAGAGCATGGAGCGATACAACCAGACATGAACAGGGGTTACCTCGGGGAGCCAAGTGTGGTGGGGATGGATGGGATGGGAGAGCTTATTAACTTTTTATTTATACATCTTTGCATTATTTTCTAGGTTATAGACACCACATCTAATAGTTGTATCTCTAGTCTAACTGATAAAGTTCTTTGTGTATCCATAATACATTCCAGGATTCCTTCATTTATCCGAAGAACACTTACTGAATCTCTGCTATAGGGCAAGCACGAAGCCAGGCACAGGGACGTAGACATTAAAGGTATCTACAGGCACTTCAAGGAAACAGACAAGTAGAGCATGTCATTAAGTGTTAGGATAGCAGTAAAAAAGAATAATAATCGGGACAATTAATGGTAATGGTAATGGTTAATGGTCATCCTGAAATGTTTCCCCCCAAAGCAGGACCAGACAGCCTTAGCTTAGCAATGTCCTACAATCTTAACTTCACTACTATCGCCTCCTAGTATAAAGTAAAGCAGGAATCAGCAAACTATCACTAGCAGACCAAACCCACCTACCACTTGTTTTTTTAAATAAACTTTTACTGGAATACAGCCCCACCTGTTGGCTTATGTGTTATCTGTGGCTCCTTTCACACTATGGTGGCAGAACTGAGTCACTGTGACAATGGCAAAACCTATGGCCCACAAAGTAAGGGATGTTTTCTGTCTGTCTCTTTACAGAAAAAGTTTGTAGACCTCTCATAGAGTATTGAAATCTGAATGGTCTACATCCACACTTGTTATCAGTTCTCCTTCATTTCCTGTTTTCTTTCCTTTATTATTAAAGATATCCCCCACTTCAAAAGTTTGCTTTAAGCCGTTTCACTTTTACGAAAGACCTATATTAGTTCCTGTTTTCCTTTACAGAAAAAATCTGAGGACTTTGCAAAAAAAAAAAAAAAGCAAAAAATGAAGAGTGTCAGTGTTTGTCTTGCAGGGATCCCTGATAGAGGCAGAGGTAGCGTGTACTCTGAGTACTGAGAGTGGCACCACCAAGCTTTTTCCCAGAGAACTACACTCAGCATCTCAGCATCAAGGCACCATAGCTTTGAACTACGTCTGTGAGCCTCTGCGCTTCATCTTGACTTGTTTTGAGCATATGTTAGCAAGATGTATCTTAAGGTAACTGCCTCTTCGCATTCTGTCACTCAAAGCAAGAAATTCACCTTCTATTCTATTTTCCATCCTTTATGCATAATCACGATGTTCAGACTGGCTCACCAGAGTTTATACCTCAAGTCTATGTAAAACAACAAAGAATACCCCCAATCTGCAAAATGTGAATTTTCTCCCATTTAATTTGCTAGAGAGAAACTGAAGTCCTAAAACAAATCCCTGCTCCTTTTGTTGAAATTAAAGTCTGAAAGATATTATAGTCCATTATTCTCACCATCCTCGTTTCTTATTTTGTTCACTCTTGGCCAGTTGGAATTGGTGCATTCACATGGCATCTCAATTCCTTTTTTTCGCAGTGGTGGCCTGGAACATCTTCCACTGGGACGGGTGGAGCTCCCACAAAGCCCTCTAAAATTAGATTAATTTAGACCCACTGGTCTCAACGCTCTGGTTTTCTGAAATTTGTAGGGTCAGTAGGACATACAAGAACATCAATGAATCAGCCTACATTCACAAACCACATGTGAATACCAGTTGTGACAGCAGTTTATTCCCAAGCAAAGTTATGTCTCTAGATCCCAGCATATGGTATGATCCAGACTGCATTGCTGTTGTCAGTCAAAGAACATAACAGAGACAATGTTTTCTTAGGGAAAGGTGGGTAGGCAAAGAAACAGGAGACAGAAAAAATAGAAAACATGTTTCATATTCTTCCTGTTCTGAATACAAGACCAACACCCAATTTTATGAGATGATCACATTCCTTTTTGAGTTTTGAAGCAAATCTGATTCTTGGAGGCACAGTGTTTGGGTACAAGTTTTTAAATTTCCTTTTTAGCTCTTAGATTTTTAATAATCTCACTGAATTTCTTTCTCTATATCAACTTGACTAATAAGGGTTTTCATTTCTCTTTAAATGTCTGTTTGAAACAAAATCACCTTTCATGCCAACCCCTAATCCCATCCCACCACAGCTGAACCCACAAACTTAGCTCACAGCTATGATTTGAGCTTATGAAATGAACAAGTTAGAAGCACTGTGAGGCAATATGCTGGTGGAGACCATGATGGTGAGGGCCAGGGTAGTGATTTCCAGGACCTAAGTACAAGCCACATGAATCCAAAGCTGAATTCCACAGTGAGTTCCCTTTTCTTGTATCTTCTTCAAAATAGCATAAAGAGAAACTAGATTTGGAACCTCCATTCTAGTGCTACCCACCCATGCCAAGCACTAAGAATTTGAATTCCAAATGTTTCCCTCTAGTGTTCTCTAGTCCTCAGGACTCAAAAGGCTTTTACAGTTTAAAATGTGACTGGCCCACGGTCATGACTAAGTAATACAATGAAGGGGAACACAAGCTCTAGTAACAACAACAAATTACCCCAGTACCAGGACCTAAAACACCTGTATATTGAAGCTCTGTCTTGAGATGAACATTTTCTGACTCTAAAAGGACCTCTTTTCCTGAAAATCTAATATTAACTCAAGTTACAATGTCAGCTGTCACAGGGCACCAAAAACCTCCCTACATGGTACTTTGGCCTAAATACCAGTTCTTATGAAGATACCTACATGAGCAGACACTGGATATCATTTAGTACCGGTTTGGGGAAAGTGGGGTTTCATATGCTAATACTACTTCCAAGTATCCAACAATCCTGTCCCAGTGCTCACCTCTCCTCCTTGTGGGATTTCAAGCCATATATGTGCAAGAAGCAATAACCAAATGGGAAATAACATAACCCTTTATTAATAGCAAGAGACACATACAACCATAAACTTACACCTGTGTATTGCAGGCCTGAAGGTGTGCCACCATAATTCAAAAACCCTAAGGGATTTCTGGAGGATACAAAACAGAGGGAATGGACTGATGGCAAAAACTCAACAGAAATGAACAATTCTCAACTTCATATGAGAAAGAAGGAAATGTTATAAGAACCCTGAAATATGCCCAAGCTCAAAAATAGAGTTAAAGAAAGAGTTGCTAATGGAAAAATTAATTAAACTCAATAAACAGAACTAATTCTCACAGAAGTTGAGTCAATACAGGGAACAGAAGAAGAATATAGCTGGTAATATGAAAGAGATTTGACAGGATATTTTAACAAGGGAAAAAATTTGCTGTGAATTAATAAGCACTTAGGAATTTTGGAAATTCAAAATACAATTCCTGAAACATAAAACTAAACTCAGTGGAGGGCTGAATAGCAGAATGGACCCTACTGAAGACAGAATTAGTGAGCAGGAATATCTACTACTTTATTCTTGCAGAATATGCAGAAGAAAAAAGAAGAAAGCATTAGAAAAAAGAGAAAAGACACAGAGGTCTTTTCCTGGGTCTGTAAAGTCTCAGTTTCAGGAAGAATTGAATGAAGAAAAAAATTAAAGAATAGAAAATATTTTGTGTTGGAAAAAGCCTTGAGCATTCAGATTAGAAAGGTCTGTCTACCAGATGGTGAGGAAGAAAAATAATTTTTAAAATATCTATAAAAGTCCTAGTAAAACTTCAAACACAAAATGAATATACTAAATTACTCAGAGAGAATAAAAAAGTGTAACAGAGAAAGAGCCAGACTGACTTCAAACTTCTCATCTGAAACACAGGACACAAGAGTTTGAAAGAATAACATCTTTAAGTTTCTGTGGGAAATTCTGACCTAGTGTTCTCCATTATTCTAAATCAGTATTTAAGAGTAATGGCAGAAGAAAGGTTTTCCATAAAACTCATCATCATAAAGTCTTTAATAAAGATTTAAGCAAGAGTGTATTCCAGAAAGAATAAAATATAACCTGAGAAGAGGAATATATGGAATAAAAGAAGTAATAGGGAGTAAAAAATACATCATTATATCCAAAAAAATTGTTGATACTAAGGCCGTATAAGTGAATGTTAAGGTTTACAGCCAATGAAAATAGAAGCAAAATATAAATAAAATTTGATAATCTAGACCTAAATTTGTAGATTATTTCAGAAAAACATGAAAGAGCTCAGAAGAAACGCTGGAACATTTTGCAGTGTAGGGTCAAATTGGGAAAATTAGAGAGATTATAAATCCTGAAGAGTTTTGATTCTGACAGAAGAATGTAAGTTAAAATTGTGTTAGAGTTGGACTGTTTATCACCTTTCTAAGAAAAATTCTGAAATCTGAAACGCACCTAGCCAAAAAGGTTGCAGATAAGGAGTTGTGGACATTGTAGTAATTTAAGAAGGTGTGGCAAAGAACTTTTGCTTTCATAGTGCATAAGTGCTATGTTCTAGATAATATTAAATCTTGCTTACAAGATAGAGTTCTTAAACTGAATAATAAAAAGCTACCCAAACGAAAGCAGAACTCTATTGTTTAAAAGACCACTAGATCAGTATTTCTCGAAGTGCAATCTGGAGACTACCTGCATAAGATGCTCTGAAATGCCTCTTACAAATTCTGGGGCCATACTGCAAACTTTCAAAATTAGTTTCTGCGGGTTAAGGTCTGAAATTTAGGTTCATCTTCCTTTGAACTCTCAAAGTTCTTTGTCTATAACTCTCTGTGTCATTTACCTCTCTCTGCTTTGAGCTTTTTTTATGCATTTATGTCTTCCCCATTATAAGAGTCAAAAGTCATGAAGGCAGAGACTGTCCCTGAATACCCTGCGGGACACAGGACACTGCCTTTCACAGAGATGTGCACCATCATATGCAACTGTGTTTATGTTTCTTCACAGTATTTTTACCTGTCATAGTGCAAGAGGAATTAATCTACTCAAACAGAACTCTGTGTAAATAAAACTATTTTAATAAATTTTTGAGAATGAAACTCTTTTGTGTCCTTTATTTAAAAAAAGATAGAGGGGGGAACATTCCCTCACCATCATCACTCTCCATTAAAATGTGAGTTGTTTATTTAAGCATCTATAAACCTAATGCACCATTACAATGAATATAAATAGTACATAATATTTATAAAGGACGGTGTGTCTCTCTCTACATATATATATATATCTAATACAAGGAGACATAATTTCGAAAAATAAGCACGGAAGCATTCTCCACAAGAAATGCCACACCTTGACCATGCTAGCATCCTCAGTTCTCTTCCAGCAGGTAATGTCAATCTCAGAGAAGATATCTTTGTAGCTTCCTCTCAGGTTCTAGACCGAAGCAAAGATGAAGCGAATAGTGAAGAACTACTTAACTACATGGCATTACATACTAATCTGCCCCTACATCCTTTCTTTTGTCTCCAGGTATTTCATCAAAGGTGTTGAGTAGGAGGAGGGCTGACCTCATACTATTCCAAGACAAATGGGAGAGGGGGAGGGGACAGCTTAAGTGGTAGAGCATGTGCTCAGCATGCATGAGGTCCTGGGATCAATCCCCAGTACCTCCTCTAAAAATAAATAAATAAACCTTATTACCTCCCCCCACCAAAAAAAAAAAAAGAAAAAATGAGAAGGAAATTACATAGACTCTCAAAAGCATATGGTGAAAATACAATTTTCTTCACTACATAGGGAGGTGTTAATAAACACTAAAACAAACACATTTCATTATTTGTTTTGAACATTAACTTTCACTAGTACCAGTGTAAGTTTCCTTTACTGTTATGTCTGATAGAACAAGCTTCTGAGATGCCATCCTGGCTTGTGTCCATCTGAGAAAAGAGCTCAGGAGCAGTGTTGCAGCACATTCCCCAATGAAAATAGCCCTGAGAATATTTATGGCTACGCCTCCTGGACTAGATAATTTTCACGTCTATTCTTGACATTTATCCCTAGGATATCAATGAGGACAGTGGTACACAAACCACCTCTGGGCTTATCCTACTATTGATTTTGGAACTTTGAATACGAGATGCTTTTAAAAGTCACATCTCTACCTCCATGTGTCTCCATGTGATCTGGAGACACAGACAATAAGCTAATAAGCAGATCATACCTGAGTTAAAATTCCCAATGCTGTGAAAAGGAGAGGCCACATCAACGGGATACAGCACAGAAAGAAAAGTCTCCTGGGAGTGATTCTGAGACTCATTAACGCACCTTATCATTGATTCTGCAATAGAACCAGCAGGAGTCATTCTAGCCTCCCATTGGGAAGCAAATAATTATTTGCTAATTCAAATGGGATTCTTAAAGAAAGCAAATTAGCATACGGAAAATCATACTATCAGAATTAAAAAAAAGAATACCCATAGAACAAAAAAACAAAATGTAGAATTAAAAAGTAGGCTATAACAACATAAAATTTCTCTATTTCCACCTGCTAGTTTTCTCCCAATTCTTAAAACACCTCTAAATTAAAAACAAAAGTGACAAGTATCATGAATGAAATTAATATAAAATGAAACCCTGTTCATGTTTGCAAATACATAAAATAAAACACATAGGATTACAAAGAATACCAAAGATAATGAAATACAGTTGTCAAACCACTAAAATAATATGTTTATGGTAATATATGTGCTGCTTTATTAATAAATAACAATATCTAACAGCTGGTCTACTAAGTACCATAATTTCATGGTAAATTATATTACAATATATCTGTAGCAACGGTAATGTGAGGTGCACATGAAACTCTCCATCCTATTTCCTCCATTGTCAGTACGAGGGCTAATGTGTCTGTTTCTGATAGGTGGCCCCCTGAGAAGGAGAAGCACCAAGAAGGCCCCTGACCATTTCAGTCCTTCCCTCCAGGGTCTCTGAGTCCAAGGATGGAGGCAAGTTGTTGTGATTATGAAGTTCAATGGGTACAACCAATCATAAGGTTTTCCTGGAGACCTCTCATGAAATAAGCCTCAAGATTCTTTCAATCCAATTCTCAAAGTTCAGTGCCAGCCTAAAGGTTGCCACCAAATTTTAAAACTCTTGCCATTTAGACTAGTGAATGCTAGAGGGCTGTTGCCTGGACTTCCATGGTGATTTCACTTGTGATAAATATCACCACATGGAAAGCAAACTGGAGTCTTCGATGCCAGCCTTGGGAAAGTTTGGGATGGGGGAGCCGTGAGGATTCTCTTGTGAAAATATCCGTATCTATGACCTATTTGCTTGCTGGAGGTAGGACGTTGAGTCCCTGCGCATGCCTGTGTCAAGGACTTCCAGGGGCTTGGGTCTGCCTTGGTGGTCAAATCTTAACTCTATTATTAGGTCTTCCTCTTGGAGTGTTGCGATCAATGACTCCTTTTCTTCCTCAGCCCTGATTAGTTCTCACTAATCACAGAATTCAAGCAATTCCAGGGGTTTGTGGTGAAATCTAATAATTCCTGGGTATAATTTTCTCCCATTCTGACCTAATCTTATTTCTCCAAGTAAAGGCTCCCTTATTTTTCATCATGAATGGCCAATCGTTGACACATCTCCAGCATGAGCTAGTGATTAGAAGATTTTCCCTTTCGTGTTGATGCACAGTTATGATTACAATTGATTCCCAACAGGTTCTACAAAACACTCTGCAAGGCCCAATTAACCAAGCATATAGAAAGAGCACAGAGAATAAGTCAATGGCAGGTACACGGAGTTGTGGCTCTCAGATTCTGTTGCATGTTACAATAACCCATGGAGCCTTCAAAACACGCTGAGTCCTTGGAAAATAGTACAGAGGTTTCTAAAAAACGAAAAATAGAATTACTATATGATCAATCAATTCTAATCCTGGGTATATATCTGAAGAAAACAAAAACATTAATTCAAAAAGATACATGCACTCCAATGTTCACGGAAGCATTATTTATAGTAGCCAAGACATGGGAGCAACCTCAGTGTCCATCAACAGATGAATGGATAAAGAAGATGTGAGATATATTACATAGAGATATCATAATATATCTTACATAGAGATATCGTAATATATCTCACATCTTATCTCTCACATCTTCTTTATATATCTTTAAATAATGGAATATATGTATATGTTATGGAATATACTTAGCAATAAAAAGAGTGAACTTCTGCCATTTGCAACCATGTGGATGAACCAAATGGGTATTTTGCTTAGTAAAGTAAGTCAGACAGAGAAAGGCAAACACTGTCATCACTTATATGTGGAATTTGAAAAAATTCAAACAAATGAAATATAACAAAACAGAAACAGACTCACAGACATTGAGAATAAACTAGTGGTTACCAGTGGAGAGAGGAAGAGGGGAGGGGCAAGATAGGAGTAGGAGATTAAGAGGTACAAACTACTACGTATAACATAAATAAACAATGAGGATATATTATACAGCACAGGGAACTACAATCATTATTTTGTAATAACTTTAAATAGAGTATAGCATATAATAATATTGAATCACTACACCATATATCTGAAACTAATATAATATCGTAAATCAACTATATTTCAATCAATTCAAAAAAGAAAGTAAGAAAAATGTTGAGTCCAGAACACATCCCTACCAAGCAAATCTGCATATGTGGAGTAGGACCCAGGCACCATTACATTATCATCATATCTATGAAGAAAACAACTACATAAAGTTATTATCTCACTACCTCTTTAGGTGGTATGACTACCCACTCCTCTTTTTCATTTTCTAAGTTTCTTCGCAATTTTAGCTTTCTGTGATAACTACGAATGGCTTTTACCATTAGAAATGATTAATCCACTTTTGATTAAGTAAATAAAAATTTAAATAGGAATAGAGAGTTGCAAGACTTCAGAGCTTGAAGAAAGACAAAAAAAAAAAAAAATCCCCTTGCTCTGAGAAGTGTGGGGAAAGAATGAGTAGAAGGAGTGGAGAATCTGATATGAACTTGTTTCCCTCACTTGTAGAAGATTTGAGCTTTTCAGGTAAGCACATGAGATGACAACACTACCATTCTTAACCTGGGGTTTGCAGAGTTTATGAACTTCTGGTCAAAACTGCAACCTTCTGAAATTTTGTGAAAGTACTGATCTTCTACGAATGTTTTTCTGGTAAAAGACTCAATGGAGTTAAGCAGATTCCCAAGGAGACTCACAGCCCCACTGCTTCAGATCCTTGGTTGAAAGTGGGACCTGAGAAATACCTGCATGGGAAACACCATGGTTCTCTTTTTTGTTTGTTAAAATGCAAGTTCCAAGTTCTACTCAGGCCCACGGATTTAGAAACTTTCAGATAAACAACAAATACTTTTTTTATTATAAGTAAGTCTCAATTATTCTATGGATTATGCTTATTTAAAAAAAAATTCAGCTTCTGCTACCTACAACCACATGGATGAATCCCCAAAAGCATTATGCTAAATGAAAGAAGCCCGACACAAAAGGCTGTGTATTATATGATTCTATTTATAACGCATTGTGGAAGAGGTAAGCTTATACAGACAGAAATCTGACAACTGATTGTCAGGGTGTAGAGGGTGAGTGAGGGCCTGACTAAAAAGCGGCATGGAGGAACTTTGGGGAGTGATGAACATGTTCTATGTCTTGAGTGTGGTAGCAGCTATATGATGTATATGTTTGTAAAGATTTATAGATCTGTATACCTAAAAGGGTGAATTTTATTGTATGTAAATTATATCTCAATAAACCTAACTTTAAAAAATTAATTGTTCATCTGAAATTCAAATTTAACTGTTTGTCCCATATTTTATTTACTGCATCTGGCAACCCTGTCTGATAACGAAGTGAAATAAACTCTCTTTTTAAAAAGAACCTTCAGTAATTCGTAGGCACACCATACACCATGATGTTTCATGACCTCAGTTCTAGAGATTTGGGGGAACTTAATGCTATACCACCAATCACTGAACAAATGAGATTATACCACTTGTTTACTAGGGCCTGGGATAAATCTGGTCCCTGCCTAGACTGGACTTTAATAGTTACTGGAAGCAACCATGTGCTTTACACTGTAGACTGCCCAGTTTTGCAATGTACAGAGGCCAGCAGGAAGAAATTTTTGTTTTGATCACTCCAGCCTGGCAATTTCAGACAGTGCTGATGCCTCACTGTGGGCTGAAACCAGGAAGTCTGGCTGAAAAGTTGCTAATGAAGAACTAGTAAAGCACTGTTTTTCTTTCTGTTTCAGAAAGGGACCTGCAGATTCTAATAGCCACCCTTCTGGTGAGGGAACATTGCCACCTAGCAACAGAATCAACGCTCCAGACAAAGGACGGGCTCCAGCTCCATGTCTACAAGTGCACAGATTTACAAGATTGGGTTTTGGTTGCTTTCCACTTAGCATTCAGGATCTGTACGCTTTCCACAGAATGCAGGGAGAAAAAGTCACTTACTCGTAGAGCCTAGGTTTGTGAAAAGTCTTTGGAAAGGATCTTTACCTAAGCATAGCAATATAAATAAGAATGGGTTCCCTGTAGTAAGCACTGGTTAGTATGAGAATAAAACAAGCAAAATTAAATAAACTTTGTTGAAAGAAACTTCTTTCTGCCAAAAGCTATGTGGATGAACTTCATGTTTATTTTGCAATTCATAAAATGTCTAAGTTTCTGATATATGCAAAAGGATAAATAAAAACTACCAGCAATTAATACATAGAATCTCATATATAAAAACAGTATGATTTGGAAGCATTTAGCTTGGCTTCCTTCCACTTTAGATTCCAGGACTAAGTCCTTCCCCCAAATCTAGCTAATTGTGTAGTCTTTAAACTCATTCCCACAAAATTCACAAAGTCTCATGCCATGTGTGTTTCTAATATAGGCAATAAATCTTGCCATCAGAGAAGAGAAACTAGTCAGAATTTCCCAAGCATTTGATGTGGGCTTTTTCTGTTTGTTTGTTAACTTAAATGGTCACTCTTGGCTTAGTGCCACCAATTTTAAGAAATATGTCCTTGTGAGCTGTAGTAACGAAGATTATGTTGCTGTAATAAATATTTACTGTCCTTTACTTGACACCGGAGAATCATGATTCCAAAGTAGTGTAGTCTTACAGTTGGTTACTAAATATGGATATGTTTTACAAATTTGTATAACCTCCATCAACGGGATTATTTTATACAGAAAAAAAAAAGTTTAAACACTTAACTCTCAAACAGTCACCTATTTCTTATTGAACACTTGATAGACATTGAGCTACAAGCTTACATAAGAGAGGTATCATTATGCCCATTTTACAGATGAGAAAACTAAAAGCTTGGAGAGTTTAAGAAATGTGGCTCAGATCAAACAGCAAGTAAACGTCAGAGCTACACTTCAATGTCACTCTCCAGAGGGTTGGAGAGATGCCTCATTAGCAAAGGCAGTAATTTAAAACTAAGCACTTGGCTACATCTCTGCTTAAGCCAGCCTGAAGTAGCTAATGCCTACATATCTAGACAACCTACTTCAACTGTGTCTTAAGAGAAGGATGGTTGAATCCAAAAGAAACCCACAGCCAGATCCCAGGGCTGCATTCTTATTACAGAGGATTATCCTGCCACAGAAGACTCCAGATATCTCAATTAGGGCACTGGACACTGGGTAGCGTTCCAGTAATCAATGGGTGCTGTGTGACAAACCACCCTAAAACTTGGATTAAAAAAACAACTACATTTATTTTGCTCATAAATCTGCAATTTGGACAGGGACCAATGGAGACAGCTCATCTTGGCATCAGTTCATCCTTAGAGAAAAAGATTCAAACAGAATTTGGATTGTCTCTTATGACTTAACCTCAGGAGTCACTTAACCTCACTGTTGTGTGTTGAACTGTGTCGTCTCAAAAGATTTGTTTAAGTTCTAACCCCCAGTACCTGTGAGTATGACTTAATGTGGAAACTGGGTCATTGCAGATGTAATCAAATTGAGCTCATACTAGATCAAGGTGGGCCCTAATCCAATGACTGATGACCTCAGAAGAGGGAACTTTGGTCACAGGGCATCTAAGGAAGAATGCCATGTGACAAGGGAAGCAAAGATTGGAATGATGTATCTACAAACCAAGGAATGCCAAGGATTTCTGGCAACTACCAGAAGCTAGGAAGGAGGCATGCAGCAGATTTTTCCCCCAGAGCTCTCCATAATGATCAACCTTGCTGACACCTTCGTTTCAGACTTTAGGCTTGAGAACTGTAGGAGAATACATTTCTGTTAAGCTACCCATATACTTTGTTACGGCAGTGCTAAGAAAGTAATACATGCATGTCTGCTGCATTCTCTTCATTGAGGCAGCCACGAAGTCCCACCCAACTTTAAGGAAAAGATAAAGAGACTTCAACTTTTTTTTTTTTAAGTTTGAGGAGCTTCTTTGAGCTCCCAAACACATTTTATTTATTTAATTTTTTTATGGAGGTACTGGGGATTGAACCCAGGACCTCATGCATGCTAAACACATACTCTACCACTGAGCTACACCCTATCCCCCTCCAACTTTTAATAGAGGCTAGCAGAGCTCTGGAAGAGAATGTGGGACTTGAAATACTGCTATGGTTATTTTTGGGAAATACAATCTGCCACCAGTCGAAAATCCCAGTCCCTAAGACTTGAGCATCTTTGGGCAGCTGCTTTGCTAAACTCTATATGCTGGGATATCTAAAGTCTTCAGGGTATTCTTAACTGGATGTTGCAAAGATACTGAAGTTAGAATTCCCTTCTTGCCAGATTATGTACTGGGGTTAGTTTCATAAGTGAAGATTTATCCTGGGAATATAATATATATATATATACTCTCCTCCACCCCAACTAAGGCAGTAAGAACTACAGACGTTTTCCTTTTTTTTCATTCCTACAAAGAGAGTTTTGAATGGACTTCAGTATATGATTTGACATAAATCTAGTGACAATCCAGAACATTTACCCACTTGTCCACGCTAATTTAAAGAACTCTGTGGTCCGAGGAGCTGGGTTCTGAGGATGTTGTGCACTTTGCTCCCAGGATACAGCCAATTCATGTATTTTGGCTGCCCTGACATGAGCTGTGGGATGTGAGATTTGGTGGTGTACAAGTCCAGGGAGTCCTATTCCCTGTGTTTAATGTCAGTTGACACCTGCTAAGAAACAGCTCTTTACACTCTCTGCAGAATTCTGAACAAACTGAATGATGGCCCCTAAATTATATCGCCTGTGAGTGCTGGCAGTGGACACAAAGCACTTGAATATGTTCCCTAGTACCAGCGCCCTCATCCTCTTGCCGTTATTCAGCCACTGAGCTTTACTGCATTTATGTTTTCCCATATGCGCAAAGAGGTGGGGAAGAGGAGGGAAACACAGTGCCGAAAAAGAGAAAGACCAGGGCATCTCTCCTAGACAACTCCCCCCTCCCCATTTGGAACTGTCTCACACTAGCCCTCTTAGTATAGAAATCCTGTCCGATTGTTTCGTCACCTGGGAGTATGAAGATACCCAAAGATACAGGATCCAGAAGTGACTTTCTATGTAACAAAAGACCAGCCTCTGAGCATTTTCAAGCCACAAACTCTCCTTTGGTGAGAAGTCCGTGACCCCCAAGTACGTGAGAGAGATAACTGGCATGGAAGGCTCACCCCCCTCCCCCATGTCTCTACTCCTGCCTTTTCTACCTAATAGGTCTCTGAGAATCTCTTCATTTGGAGTTGGAAAACTCAAACACAGTGACGGATATGCAGGACTGTTCAACAGATAATTAAAATCAGAAATTAATCTTCCCAGACTCAAGACCTTGCTTGGTCTCTAAGCCTGCCTCACTCAGTAGGAGCCAAAGGTTGCTTTTCTAGGACCATAATCCAGAAGCTAAGGCAGGTGAGCAGCCCAGGGGAGCACACTGCCCCACACTTTTCCACCCCTCTGGGAGTAAAGGGCAGCATTGATACGAAAGGTGACTCTGGTGGCTTCTTTCATCACCCATTCATGGGAACCCCCACAAACTCTTTGAAGTCTGAGAGGTGTTTCTGTGTCCCAGATCATATAGAGGGGGCTGAGGGTGAGGAAGCACTGGGTGCCTTTGGACTCTGACTTCAGACTGAGTGGGGATCCAAGGGGAGGCCAGGATCACTGAACTCTCAGCACAGGCGGCAGGACCCACACCAGCTAAGAGGGCCCTGCAGGACATCTGTTTTGGCTCCTCCAAGGTCATGAAGATCACAAGGTGGCAACCCAACTGTGATGAATGCACAGTTTGCATCAAGAACAATATCTAACAAACTGTCCTCCTACTCGCTGGAAAAAGGCACCAGTATCACTGTCCCAAGACTGGGTGATGTCTGACCTGGCAACATCCACACATGCAGATATTGTCTTGTGTTCACATATAAAGCCATTCACACCCCTGCCGGGATGGCACCCCAGGGCTGCACATTGATCCGGTGAGGCACAATGTCTTGTGGCCTGGATCAGGTTGGGGGTGGGTAAGCAAGAGGGCAGGAGAGGGCAGGTTGAGACCCCAGAAAATGTAGAAAGGGAACATTTTCATTCTGTCCCACCTGCTCCTTCTTTCTTTCACCTTTTCATTCTTTCCAACGCAAACATCCATCAAGCTTCCCTCGCTCTCTGTCTCATTTTCCCTCAGGTTCTATGCGGCTGTTCCATGAGCACTCCCATCACTAACAGAAAGGTGATCCCTTTTCCCTGCAAGAAGTTACCAACCCAGGTACCATGGAGGGTCTCCCGTCTGAGAAGATGCTCAGTCAGCAGGAGACCTCAAGGTTGAGTTCAGATGGGTCCCCAGACAGGTTGACTCTCCGGGCACGACAGATCCTCCTCCCAGGCCTTGCCCTGGCCCTCCCAGCCATAACCAGAGCAACATTCCTACTACAACACACACCCTCATCCAAGGCCCACCAGATCTGTGTCCATTGGACAGTGGCTATGTTTGCTAGAATACAGAAACAGTGGCAGTTTTCAACAAAATGTTCCTGTCCCTGAGCTGCTTCAGCACTGCTATTGCATAGTTACCAAGAGTGGGCAGCCAGGTGAGCTGGACCAGACCATGAAACAATATTCAAGCCCATGCCTCTGAGTCTAGTTCTCGTCTGGAGCTGGAGAGTGACCCAGTGCCATTTGGTAACGTGTAAAGATTTTGTGCCCAACCCTGGAATGTCCTCCTTCCTCTCCAGCTCTGCCAAGACTTTCCTCTGCCCTTCTCACTCCCTAGCATCCTCCCGTTGGAGAAAGCAGGAGGAGAGAAAGGAGACTAATCCTCCCCTCACCTGGGCTTCAGCGCCCAGCAGGAGATAGCTGAGGTCACTGCCCACATTTCAGCACCCGTGTCACTCACTCAGCTGCTTGAGCCTCACTAGGGTTGACATGGAGGGAAAGCAGGTCATCAATGAGCACCTCTTTGTGGGAGCAGCGGGTGAGCAAGGCTCCAAGACACATCCCTGACATCTCTGCACCAACTGGCTTCCCCTCACTCCCCTGGAATGGAGTGGGACATGCTGTGATGCCTACAGCTTCCCTAGGATCTTACACTGCTGAAATCAAGCACCATCTCATTTCCTCACTTTGAGCAAGACCCAGTCACCCAGGACACCACCCTTAGAAGGGCCTCAATCTTGGTTTGATAATCTATTGTCACCATCTTGAAATTCTTCATTTTATCTTTCAGCTGTGTTTTCTAAATAAAGTCCATGGGACAATGGAGCATACATGTTAGGAGAGTAGATACATGCAATAGCACGGCCACTGTTTCCTGCCACCCCATTCGTACACAGCAATCGTGATGCCCCATGTGCCCAGAACTCAAATGGAACTGTGACGGGTGGAAGTTCAGCAAGACTCAAGGTGAGTTACCTGTATGTCTGAGCAAGTGGAGGTGCCAACGGTCCCAAGAGGCCATGCTTTACATTCTAATCAGAGGCTGCCTTCCAACACAGAGAAGGCCAGGGTGTTCCAAGAAACATGAGTGACAAGCAACCTGTCATACTCTTCCTCACTCTTACTTCTCTGCGTTAGCCAACTGGTTACACTGAAAGTGATGGCACAGAAAGAGAGGGCCACTCCCCCATCCCTTTCTCTCTCACTCTTTCCTTATACAACACTAAGCTGAACACAGAAAATCATGGTAGAAATTGCATGTGCTCAGAAATGAAAGTAAAACAGTTTTGTTAGGTTTGTGTGGCATTCCCACAGTATGGGTAAGAAAAAAAATACATATGCATGTACAACCTATGAGCTAGAAATTGTATAATTTCGGTAATTTTGCATACAAGCAAAAAGCTCTTACAGTTGCACTTTAAACTCACATTGCACAATAGAAAGATGAATGGTAAAATTCACGCCAATAACGCAAAAATTTAAATTGTTCTTTACTTAGAACAACAGTTCATAGCGAATAAAAAACAACCTGATGAGTTCAGAGACAGAGATTTTGGAAAAAAAGAGAAGGTTTTATATTTTAGTATTGCTAATAGCAATTTTTTTCTCCATTTTTTGAACAAGGGACCTCACATGTTCATTTGGCCCTGGGCCCCGTAAGTTAGGGAGCTGTGCCCGGACATTTCTTCTGATTCATTTAAAGCCACGGAGGGTCAAAACTTTGAGGTAAGAAGTCACTCATTTCATCCTCCCAAGGGCACCAAATTTTTAAAATTGTTTTTAATTACACAAATGACTGAGATTGGGTCCCTAGAGGAGACTATGAGGTGGGGGCGAAATCTAGGGGGACCTGAACTGGAAGGCTAGGAAGAAAGTGCAATTTTAAGTAAAAATCCTTGAGGTCCATAAATTTCAGGCTAAATTTCAGGGGAGCTGCACAGAATCAAAAAACATGCCTTTGAGTTGCCCAATCAAGGGCTAGACTGTGCGGATCTTTATACTCCTCCTATCAGTTATTTATTAAAAGCTGTGGGTGAGGGGAAAGAGACACAAATGACCAGCCACTCCTGCTCCCCAGGCCACCAGCAAAGCTGTTTGTGGTAGGCTGAAGGCATCCTAGCAACAAAGAGACACGGGTGCTGTTGTTGAGGGGCCAAGTCCTTTAGGTGCCAAAAAGCACAAAAAAAATAAACACATTCTAATGAAACTACTTGACACATCAGAAATAGGTACACCAGAAATTGATACAACATTGTAAACTGATTATACAATTAAAAAAAAAAAGAAATGATAAGGACCAAAAATGCAAGTCCTCACCAGCACTCCAATGCTGCTCCTTTAGAGAAGGGTAACCCTGATAACAAGGCGATGTTTGCTCTTTCGGATCATTTTCTGTGCCATTAACATTCAGTGGCTATGAGTCCACTAGATGCTGCAGATAAACCAGGCAGACGTGGTCTCTGCTCTCGGTATCATACATTCCAGGGGCATAACACTTGTCTGACCATCCTGTGTAGTGCCTGTTGCACTTTACAATACACCATGGCTACCTTGCTACATCCACATCTGCAAACTCGCTGCCTGTTTTATGGGCCACATACCATTCCACAAAATGAATGTAGCGTAATTCATTTAACCACTTTCCTATTGATTAAGTACCGATTCCTAAAAGAAAATATCTGAGGAGAAAATAAAGCCAATATCTTCTTTAGATCTTTGCATGAGTATGTTCTCTGAGGCCAACAGAGAGAGGGTTACGTTTTAGAATGAAGAGACATAAGGATAAATAGAGCAACCTACCTGATGTTAAACCTATGAGGATGTCTCAGGAATATTTTGCTGGTGAGGATGTACAAAGGCATGGAAGTCAGGCCACAGTGAGCATGAAGATCACATTAATGTGAGGAAGTTGGACAGACATTGCAATTAGAAACCATTACAAGTCTTTGGGGGAATTTCAAGTCATTTTACGATGGGTGTATACTATGTGATTTCTGGTTATTAGTTTGCCATGCAATCCTCTGACGCTGACTAATAATATAGGTTGGGAAGAGGAAGACCAATGTTGCACAACCAGTGGGTGATAAAACCTGGATCAGAACCCTAGTCTGATTCCTTAAACCATAATTTTCCCAAATATAATGCTGTCCACTCTTGGGCTAAATTGTCAGATTTTAAGTGGCAAAGTATAAACTGGATTTGCATTTTCCTGCCTGGCCAACGAGAGGGTGGGAGATGATGATGAGAGACAACAAAAGTTGCTTATCAGCAGGATGGACTGCTAGGGGAGAAGATGAACTCTTTAAGTAAATTTTTTAGTAGAAATGTAACATACATACAGGAAAAGTGCACAAATCAGACACATCAATGAATTTTTATAATGTACACATGACCAGAGCTTTGCACTCAAAACTTTCAACATTATCAGCAACCCAGAGTCCTGTCAAAATTCATCACAATGCCGCTTATTATCACCGTGGATTTATTTCACCTGTTTCAGAACTTCAACAAAGGCATTACATCAAGTAATAGAATCACACAGCAGCTTCTAAATGAGTTGCATTGACCTCTTTGCCCTGGTATTAATGTCCTTGTTGTAATCCCCTGCCCTTGAATATGGACTGGAATTAGTGACTGACTTCTAAAGAATAGAGTGTGGCAAAAGTGATGGCCAAAATTCGTTTACCAAAGCCCTAACTTGTTCTCTCACTTGCTCCCTCTGATGGATGACCGCTGCCATGTTCTGAGCTGCCCTAAGGAAAGATGCATGTGGTAAGGAAATAAAGGGGGTCACCACTCAATTGCCAGTTAGGAACTGAGGCCTTCAGTCCAGTAGCCTAAGAGCAATGAACCCTGTCCAGAGCCACATAAGCACCTGGAAGCAGATCCTCCTTGAGTTTTCAAATGAGACCACAGCCCCAGCTGACCCCTAGATTCCAGCCTTGAGGCTGAGGTGCCCACTTAAGCCACACTTGAGTTCCTGACACAGAGACACTAATAAATGTGTGTTGTTTTAAGCTGCTAAATTTTGTGGTAATTTGTTACGAAGCTATATATATATATAGTATATAAATACACTCCTTTGCATCTGGCTTTTTTCACTTGACATTAAATTTGTGAGATTGAGCCATATTTTTGCCTATAGCAAGAATTCATTTGCTTTCACTGTATTCTATTGTATGATGTTACCACAGTTTGTGTATTCTCCTTTTAACAGATATTTGAGTTATTTCTAGTTTGGGGCTATGTGAACAGCGCTTCTTTGAACATTCTTCTACATGCCTTTTGAGACATATACACACATCTGCTGAATACACTAGGTGTGCAATTGCCAGGTCACGGGCCATGTAACTTCCATAGCACTGCAGCAGTTTGTAAAGTGCTGGTGTCAAGTTCCTGCCCCAACAACCGTGTGTGGGAGTGCCAGTTGCTCCACATCCTTGTCGGCTCTCTTTTTCATCTTAGAAATTTTGATGGGCATTTGTGTCGCACTGTAGTTTTCATTTGCATCTCCTTGATTAATTAATGTGTTTTAATTTAATTAATTTAATTATTTAACATTCAATTCATTCATTGGGATGAGCACCTTTTCATGTTTTTTGGTTATTTTGTGCTTACTGTTTGTGTGGCATGCTTGTTTAAGCACTGTCCATTTTTCTGTCAAGTTGTCTTTTTGTTATTGGGTTCTTATATAAACTGGAATCAAGTTCTTCTCAGAAATAGACATTGAAAAGATCTGTCATTCTTTGGTTTGTTTTCTTTTCACTCTTTAGTGATTATTTTGTTGATAATTTAGAATCCACAATCCATCTGAATTGATTTTTGTACATGAGGTGACATAAGGATCAAAATGAATTGCTTCCACATGAAGACTGCCACATCACCATTTATTAAAAAAGAAACCTTTATCCATTGTAGTGTCACCTTTGTCATAAATGAAGTGACCAAATATAGCTATAATCTTCATCTACTTTAAATCTATTTTTGGAAGGCATTATCTGTTGTGTTTATTCAATCTTGTGCTTCTCTTGGTTAAGACTTTTTTAATGACCCTGGAAAACGTTTTTATGCTGTTGAGAAGAATGCGTATTTTACTGTTGGGCTGAGTGTTTTATAGACATTTGTTAGATCTAGTTAATTTATAGTGTTATTCAAGTCCTCTATATCTTTGCTGATCTTCTGCCTAATTATTTTATCCATTATTGACAGTGGGGTATTGAGGTCTCTACCTAACATTGTGGAATTATCTATTTTTCCCTTCAACTCTTCATGTATTTTGGTATTTTCTTCTTCATGTATTTTGGTGTTATTTGCTGCACATATGTTAATAATTTTGCATCTTCCTCATGGATTAACACTTTTATTAGCATAAAATATCCCTTTTTATGCCTACTAATGTGTTTCTTTTAAAGTCTATTTTTTCTGGTATTAGTATAGCCATTTCAGAATTCTTACGGTTTCTATTTGCATGATGTCTCTTTTTATCCTGTTACTTAGATCTGTGACATGTTTTGGCTAATGGAGTGTGAGCGAACATGATGTCATAGAGGCTTTAAATGGGCTTGTGTGGTTGGGCTCACTTCTTGTGTTCCAGTGAACTTTGTGAGAAGACTGCCTGGGAGCCACAGCCCCACAGTTGGGCCCCAAGATGTGTGGGACACACCTCAAACTGACCCAAAGAATGGAGCAAAATCAGTCATCTACAGGTCTAAAACAGAGCCACAGCAGCTAACCCATAGGTCCAAGAAAAACAAATTCTTGTTTATGTCACTGAGTTTTGGGGTGATTTATTTCAAAGAATTATCACAGCAAGAGCTGACTAATACAACATCCTCCAAATTATTGTTATGCAGATGGCTGCCACCATGCCTACATATAAGGCAATTGCATATTCAGAAGTTTTGAGAATTCTTGAATTGTTGGTGCCTCTCCAACACATTTTACATGGTTAAAGTTTCCACAAATAAGTAATGTACATAAAGGCATCTCCCTGAACTTTTATTCAACGGAATACAAAGTTCTTTTTATTCATTTTCTGCTTGAATGTAGTTTAAATGCTCTTTATGAATTTAAAAAGATGGAATATGGTAAAGTAACATCTTTGTGGACAGCTGTTATTCACGAGGGAAAATTACAAGCAAAATAGGCTTTTCACTTAATGTAGAGCACTGATACCTTCAGTGCCTCTAAATGTCACGTGAACAAAGGCACTTAGTAAATACTGAACCCTGCTCTCTCCACGTGAGCGGGAGGACAAGCTGTTCTAAAGCAGTGGAGAGATGCTCTTAGCAGCTATTCCCAGCACTCTGTGAGCTTGGATACTGTGTTGCTATGAAGCAGCCTGCTGTCTAAGGTAACTAACTACAGAAACGAGAAAGCTGAAAAAGAGAGAAAGAACCAGAAAATACCTTTCTCATGGTGACTCATTCATTCATTCGTTCATTTACCAAATGAACTGAGCAGGTTGACTGTGTGTATAACACTGTGCTGAGAAATGCACAGAGCACAGAGATGTACCCCTGCTCTCAGGGAGCTTAGATCCCAGAGTGGGAGATAAGATGGAGATGCCTTATGGCAGTTCCTGATGTGCCCTATTAAATCGTTTATAAGTTCAGGGGAAGAGGGGATCCATATCTTGCTTGGATTCTCAGTGGTTTTCCCAGAGAAGGAGATGCAAAATAGATTGACTAGAAAAAAATTTTTAATACTATAATAGGAAGAGCTGGAAGGGAACAAAGAGGTAGAGACAAACAGATCCATGAGAAATTTTTTTTTAAGTCTAAAAAGTGAAATTAAAGTTAAATTATGGAGGGTCTTGAATGTCAATCTTAAGAGTTTGGCCTGTATTGTGTTGGCAATGGGTGTCACGGACGATTTGGAACAGGACAATGGCACAATCAAAAAATGTTGGGAGGAGTAATAAAGGATGTAGAGAGAGCCTGAAGGGAGGAAGGCATGCTGTTCTCTGAGGCAATCATTGTAATTCAGGTGTAAAACCATAAATGGTAGAATGGGAGTAATGGCAACACAGATGGAAGGGAGGAGAATGAGAGATGCTATAAAGAAAAACCATCAGGGCTTGGTCATTGGTTGGACACATTCATTTATTTATTTAACGCATGTAATCAGTAACTGTGCTAGGTGCTGAGGATGCAAGAGGAAGCAAAACAGACATGATCGCTTCCTCATGGACCATCTGGTAAACACACATCTAAAAGTGGATGTGGAATGGGATGAAGGCCGTAAACAAGAGTTATATGGTATCATGAGAGCTTATGACAAGGGAATCTGACACGTTGAGTAGGTAAAGGGATGCTTTCTTGATGAAGTGACCCACAAGCTGAGATGAGAAGGATGAGGAGGCGTTAATCAGGGGCAGATTAAATGCAGGGACATTTCATGCAGAGGGGGCCGCATGGACAATGTGCCACTGTAAGTGTGCAGGTCTGAAAGGAGGCCACTTTGGGCTGGACGACGGAGGATGAAAGGGAGGCAGGTGCAAGATAAGGGTGCAGAGACCGTGCTCCATGACACCCAGGGGTGCCCTGCCCTGGGGAGTAGTGCACTCAGAGGGCCAGCGCACAGTAGGATGAGAAGCTTGCTCCAGAATGCAACTCAACACACTGCTCTTTCATCAAGAAAGCCTTGCCTGTTGAAGTAAACAGCATGTTTAGTGCAGATATGATTTACATTCTGAAGCAAGCTCCTTATCTTACAGAGCAGCAACACCTCAACTGGCAGCCAGCCTGCGACTCCACACTGAGCAGCCCTACTTTAGACCTCTGTGAGGAGGTCTGTCTTCATCCTAGGGGCCATGGGAAATCACAGGAAGATTTGAAGAGGAAGTGGTGGCAGCTGCATTATGGAGCAAGGGTTGGAAGGCAGACAGAGTCAACGGAAAGAAGATGAGGAAGTTTATGTCTGAAGACTTATTCTCCTGGTGAAATAAGAGGTATCCTCTTCAGGTGAGAGAGCAGGGACATAAAGTCTAGTGGAGACATGACCAGAGTGGAGGAGGTCTGGAAGAGCCACTGTGAATAGCCATAAGCAAGGGAGTGGAAGAAAGAAATGGAGACCACACGTCAGTTAAAATAAGACAGGCTATGTTGTTGACATAGCTCTGTGACTGGATCCAACAAAACTCGTTGCTCAGAAGGTAGGTGCAGAGAGGATGAATGTTAGAGATGAGAAGAAAGCGTCAGCACTGAGGCTCCATGGAGAGATAAAATGGCTTGGAAGCCTGAGTATAATGTTGTCGTGATGGACCCGGAGGAGAATAGAGGCAATGAGAGGTAAAATGATCAACTGTATTCTAGTCAAACTTACACACACCAGACCCCTGAAGGAGGAGAGCTCACCTCTTGTACAGCCCAGTAGGCCTGTCCCTCCCAAGCCAAGCACCTGCAGGGAAGCCAAGGAGGAGGGTCTTAAGTAAAGGAGCAGCATCTGTAAAGGCCCAGGGAAGAATGATAGGACATCAGAAACTTCAACCTGTTCCACGTGTCTAGAGAATATATTCAGAAAGGAAAGTAGCAAGAAATAAAACAACAGAGGTAATCAAATCATGAAGGAGCTTACATGCCACGCTAAGGGATAAACATCAGATGCGAAGGGCAATGAGAAATTTGTGCCTTGTCAAGAGACAATGATGGAGAGAGATAGCTTTGTTAGAACTCATCAGCCTGGAGGGGGAAGCTAAGCCTAAGCAGGAGATAAGATCACCCAGAGATACTGTGAAATGTCAGAAGGGGTGGATGCTGAGGATAGGAACCTAAAGAACACCAACATTTAAATTGGGTAAAAGCAAGAGACACCCAGGAGTGAGACTGAGAGGAAGAATTAAAGAGGTACAAAAAATCAGGTGGCTTGATGGAAAACACGGAATAGGGAGCTTTAAGAAGATAAAAGACAACTACATTAAGTGATGTTAGAGACTAAAGAAATGGATGTAGCAGAAATGAAATCATACTGACAAGGATGCCCTCTCATGCCAATTTCATTCAACATAGTTTTGGAAGTCCTAGCCACAGCAATCAGAGAAGAAAAAGAAAGCCAAGTTGGAAATGAAGAAGTAAAACTGTCACTGTTTTGCAGATGACATGATCCTATACATAGGAAACGTGAAAGACACCACCAGAAAGCTACTAGAGCTCACCAATCAATCTAGTAAAATTGCAAAATACAAAATGAATATTCAGAAACCTGTTGCATTTCTCTACATTAGCAACAAACTATCAGAAAGAGAAATTAAGGAAACAATCCAGCTCATACAACTCACCATTAAAAAAAAATGTAAAAAATGGGCAGAACTGAAGAGTTATTTTTCCAAAGAGGAAAAATGCAGATGGCTACCAGGTACATGAAAAGATGTTTAATACCGCTAATCATCAGGGACATGCAAATCAAAACTGCAAGATGTCACCTCACATCTGTCAGAATGGCTGTCATCAAGAAGATTACAAATAATAAATGTTGGTGAGGATGTGGAGAAAAGGAAACCCTCGTGCACTGTTGGTAGGGATGTAAATTGATGCTGCCACTGTGGAAAACAGTATGGAGGTTTCTTAAAAAACTAAAAACAGAACTACCATACGACCCAGCAATTCCACTCCTGGTTATATATCCCCCCAAAAACCAGTAATCCAAAATGATACACACATCCAATGTTCATAGCAGCACTGTTTACAACTGCCAAGCTATGGAAGCAACCTAAGTGTCCAACAACAAATGAATGGGTTAAGAAGATGTGGTATACACATACAATAGAATACTACTCAGTCATAAAAAAGAACGAAAATTTCCCATTCGCAGCAACACGGATGGACTTGGAAGGCATTATGCTAAGTGAAACAAGACAGAGAAAGACAAATACTGTATGATAGCATGTGCAATCTAGAAAAATACAACAAACTAGTGAATACAATAAAAAAAGAAGAAGCAGACTCACAGATACAGAGAACAAACGAGTGGTTACCAGTGGCAACGGAGGGGTGGCAATACAGGGGTGGGGGAGTGGAAGATATAAACTACTGGGTATAGGATAGGCTCAAGGATGTATTGTAAAACACAAGGAATATAGCCAATATTTTGTAATAACTGTAAATGGAAAGTAACCTTTTAAAATTGTATTAAAATTGTTTTTAAAATTAAAAAGAAAGCGGAGAGGAAGAGGCAAGATGGCGGAGTAGAAGGACGCTAGTAAGTCACCCTCTCCCACAAATACACCAAGATCCACATCTACAGACCCACTCAGCCAACCAGAGCACCTGTGGAACTCCGACAGAACATCGCCCTCTTCAAAAGATAAAGACGCCAAAAATCTGGTAGGAGAAAAGGAAAAAAGAAAGAACAAAAGGCAAAGCAGCGCGGGACGGGTCCCGCGGGGAGGGAGCGGCAAAGGAGGACTGGCGCTCGCTCGCTGGGTCTCCCCTCTCCAACTGAGAGGCCAGCGGGCGGAGGGGGAGCCTCCGGGGCTCGGATCTGTACAGAGCAGCCCTTGTCTGACAGAACTAAGTTAAACGGGCACAGAGCGTCCCCCCGACACCCAGCCTGAGACGCGGGCCGGCAGCGGCGGGCAGGGCCAGGCTGCACAAGCCGGGCGGAGGACGGGGGCGGCTGCACGGAGGCAGCTCCGGGGGACTGCAAGGGGCTGGGCGCCGTGGCTGTGGGTGTACAGGACAGAACAACCTGGGCCCTCCATAAAACAGCAAGGTTGATGTGCTCTCGGGGGAAGGGTACATACCCCCATCTCTGAAAACCCGCGGAAACTTTTCAGGGGAAGAGAGGCGCGGCCCAGGCACAGCCGCCATATTCTCCGGTGCTTAGCACCCAGGCGGGGGCGGGGGCTAAACCTGCATCCGCACCGAAGGGCTTAGCAGCCTCAAGGGCCAGACTGAGATGGGCCTACAGCCCGGGGCAGATAGGATCCTTTCATCCTGGTCCCTCAGAGAACTTGCTCCACAAGGACAAACAAGGAGCTGGGTCTTGGCTCGGAGCAGGGACTAGGCTGCCCCTCGGTCTTCCCCGAGCCCACCCGCGGAGCGCGACCAGGGCGGAGCGCCGAACGGGGCGGAGCGCGACCAGGGCGGAGCGCCGGCCAAGGCGGAGCGCGCAGCCGCACAGAGCAGCGGAGCTACCGGCGGGGCAGGCAGAGGGAGAGCGGCCCCTCGCCTGTCTGCCAGGAACACAGCCCCTGACCGAGGTGCTGGGAGGGGGCACGACCCGCCCTCCTGCCTGGCCAGTCTGTAACATCTGACTGCGGCATCCGGAGGGGCAGTGACCCGCCCGCCCGCAGCAGAGGAGAGCTGCATCTGACCCCGTGTTAGGAGGAGGCACGATCTGCTTGCCTACAGGTGCTGGGAGCAGCACGGAAGAGGGCGCCAACGGAGGGCCTCTGAAAACAAGCTGAGCTTCCAAAACAGGACGAAGACAGAAGGACTTCACATTAAAAGCACACAAACTCCAGGAGAACACCGACAACCCCCTTTTTTTTGTTTTGTTTTTTGTTTTTGTTTTTGAAATCTGTTTTTACCTGTTCTATTTTCAATTACTCTCTTAATTTTTACTTCTTAATTCATTTCTATTTCTCTTGGGTTTTGATGTCCTGTTATTGATTAGACACAGGCTTCAAATACATCTATTCGTCTCCCCCCCTTTTTTTTCTTTTTTTTTTAAAGGTTTTAAAAGGACGTCTCAACCCGATTAATACTCTGCTTCAACTTGCTCTTCTATTATTCATTATACACTGTTTTCAAACCCTCTTCCTCCCTTCTTTTAAAAATCTTTCTCTCTCTCTTATTTTTTTTCTTTTTTTCTCTTTCTTTTTTTTCCCCTAAGTTCTATTCCTAAATAGGCATTAGATAGATAAAATCCTTAAGATCCAAAATAGACAACTGATACTCCATAAACCACAGTGCCAGAGAGGTATGAGCAAGATGAAGAAGCAGAGAAACCTTTCCCAATTAAAAGAACAAGAGGAATCCCCTGAAAGAAAGATCAATGAAATAGACATCAATAGCCTACTAGATCAAGATTTCAAAAAAGGAGTGATCAAATTGCTGAAGGAATTAAAAGAGATAGTGCTTAGAGATATAAAATATGTCAAAAATGAAATTGAAGCTATAAAGAAGAGCCAAGCAGAATGGGTAAACTCATTGACAGAGATGAGGAATGATCTAATAGCTGTGCAAAGCCGACTAGTTAATGCAGAGGAACGAATTAGTGATCTAGAAGACAGGGCAATAGAAAGGACCCATTCAGAAGAACTACAAGATAAGCAAATAAAAAATAATGATAATAGCATAAGGGACCTATGGGATAATATAAAGCATCCCAATCTTCGCATAATAGGGGTCCCAGAAGGGGAAGAAGGATCAAAGGAGATTGAAAAGGTTTTTGAAGAAATCATGACTGAAAACTTCCCAAACTTAAAGAAGGAATCAGATATCCAAGTACAGGAAGCTCAGAGGGTCCCAAACAGGAAGAACCCAAATAGACCCACACCAAGACATATCATAATCAAGATGGCCAGAGTCAAGGATAAAGAAATGATTCTAAAGGCAGCAAGATAAAAGCAAAGAGTGAACTACAAGGGAACCCCCATAAGGCTCTCAGCTGATTTCTCTACACAAACACTACAGGCCAGAAGGGAGTGGCAAGATATATTCAAAGCCCTGAATGAAAAAAAGATGCAGCCTAGGATACTTTATCCAGCAAGGCTATCCTTTAGGATAGAAGGAGAAATAAAGAGTTTCACAGACAAAAAAAAGCTGCAGGAGTTTAGCAACACTAAACCCATGCTAAAAGAAATATTGAAAGGGCTATTCTAAATAGAAAAGCAGCAGGATGCTACAGAAATGAGAAACTCACAACTGGAAAGGTGATAACTCATGAATTACAAATAAAGAAAACACGAAATTATAAAAGAAGACATACAAATCACTGAGAGTGGGAGAGGGAGGCAGGGAAATATAGAATTTTTTTTTCTTTCTTTTTTTAAATTTTTTTTAACAGTAGGATGGGTTTGAGATCATGTTATTATCAGTTTATTAAAAACGAGTACAGGTTAATAGATTTACAAAAAAGGGTAACCACAAGTCAAAAATGTACAAGGGAGTCACAAAAATTAAATAAAATCCATGATAATACAAAGGAAAATTACCAAACCACAAAAGGAAGACGAAAGGAACAAAGAGGATATACCAATTCAACTGCAAAGATAAGTTCAAAATGGCAATAAACACACATCTATCATTAATTACTGTAAATGTTAATGGACTAAATGCTCCAGTCAAAAGACATAGAGTGGCAGACTGGATAATAAAGCAAGAACCTTCAATATGCTGCATACAAGAGACCCAATTAGGGAGAAGGACACATACAGATTGAGAGTGAAAGGATGGAAAAGGATATTCCATGCAAATGGAAAAGCCAAAAAAGCAGGTGTTGCAGTACTGATTTCAGACAAAATAGACTTTAAAACAAAGGCCATAAAGAAAGATAAAGAGGGACGTTTTATAATGATCAAAGGAGTGATACAAGATGAAGATATTACACTCGTTAATATATATGCACCCAATATAGGAGCACCTAAGTACATACAAGAATTACTAACAGAGATAAAGGGGGATATTGACGGGAATACAATCATAGTTGGAGATTTTAACACTGCATTAACATCACTAGACAGATCTTCCAGACAGAAAATAAACAAGGCAACAGAGAAATTAAATACTACAATAGAAAAACTAGATTTGGTGGATATTTGCAGAGCATTACACCCCCAAAAAATAGAATATACATTCTTTTCAAGTGCACATGGAACATTTTCCAGGATCGATCATGTACTTGGACACAAAAGAAACCTCAACAAATTTAAGAAGATAGAAATTATCTCAAGCATCTTTACTGACCACAATGCCATGAAACTGGAAATCAACAACAGAGAAACAAAGGAGAAAAAAAGAAAAGCATGGAGATTAAACAATATGTTATTGAAAAAACAATGGATCAATGAGGAAATCAAAGCTGAAATTAAAAAATACCTTGAGACAAATGATAATGAAAGCACAACCACTCAAAACCTATGGGACACAGCAAAGGCAGTGCTAAGAGGGAAGTTTATAGCGATACAGGCCTTCCTCAAAAAAGAAGAACAATCTCAAATAAACAAGTTAACCCACCACCTGAATCAATTAGAAAAAGAAGAACAAAAAGCCCCAAAAAGCAGCAGAAGGAAGGAAATAATAAAGATCAGAGAGGAATTAAATACAATAGAGATTAACAAGACCATAGAAAAAATCAACCAAACCAAAAGCTGGTTTTTTGAAAAAGTAAATAAAATCGACAAACCTCTGGCCAAACTCACAAAGAAGAAAAAAGAGAGAGCACAAATTAGCAAAATAAGAAAGGAAAATGGAGCAATTACAACAAACAAAATAGAAATACAGAATATCATACGAGAATATTATGAAAAACTATATGGAACCAAACTGGATAACCTAGAGGAGATGGACAAGTTTCTGGAAACATACTGTCCACCAAAACTGAATCAAGAAGAAACTGAACACTTGAACAATCCGATCACTAGAAAGGAAATAGAAATAGCAATTAAAAACCTCCCTATAAATAAAAGTCCAGGACCAGATGGCTTCACCGGGGAATTCTACCAAACATACAAAGGAGAACTCATACCAGTCCTTCTCAAACTCTTCCAGACGATTGAAAAGGAGGGAATACTCCCAAACTCATTCTATGAAGCCACCATCACCCTGATACCAAAACCAGGCAAAGACACTTCAAAAAAAGAGAATTATAGGCCAATATCACTGATGAACATAGACGCCAAAATCCTCACCAAAATATTAGCAAATAGAATCCAACAACACATAAAAAAGGTTATACATCATGACCAAGTGGGGTTCATCCCAGGAACACAAGGCTGGTTCAATATACGCAAATCAATCAATGTAATACATCACATCAACAAGAGAAAGGACAAAAACCACATGATCATCTCAATTGATGCAGAAAAAGCATTTGATAAAATTCAACACCCATTTATGATAAAAACTCTCACCATCACCAGTCACAATGGCCGTCATTCAAAAATCCAAAAATGACAAATGCTGGAGAGGCTGTGGAGAAAGGGGAACCCTCCTACACTGCTGGTGGGAATGCAGTTTGGTGCAGCCACTACGGAAAACAGTGTGGCGATTCCTCAAAAGACTAGGAATAGACTTACCATATGACCCAGGAATCCCACTCCTGGGCTTGTACCCAGAAGGAAATCTACTTCAGGATGACACCTGCACCCCAATGTTCATAGCAGCACTATTTACAATAGCCAAAACATGGAAACAACCTAAATGTCCATCAACAGGTGACTGGATAAAGAAGAAGTGGTATATTTATACAATGGAATACTACTCAGCCATAAAAACCGACAACATAATGCCATTTGCAGCAACATGGATGCTCCTAGAGAATGTCATTCTAAGTGAAGTAAGCCAGAAAGAGAAAGAAAAATACCATATGAGATCGCTCATATGTGGAATCTAAAAAACAAAAACAAACAAACAAACAAAAACAAAGCATAAATACAGGACAGAAATAGACTCATGGACAGAGAATACAGACTTGTGGTTACCGGGGGGGTGGGGTGGGGTTAGAGGGTGGGAAGGGATAGACTGGGATTTCAAAATTGTAGAACAGATAAACAAGATTACACTGTATAGCACAGGGAAATATACACAAAATGTTATGATAAATCACAGAGGAAAAAAACGACTTACAAAAAAAAGTTAATGTCACAGTGAAAAAAAAATTAAAAAGAAAGCATCATGAAAATTGGTAACAATTTAAATTTCCATCAACAGGAAAATACACAAATAAATGACTGTATTTTCCTGCATGGGCATCCTATAGAGCAACATGAACTAGGTAGATCTTTACATGTCAGCATGGATGATCCTAGCAAAAATAACATAAAGCAAGCAGCAGAAGAAAACGTAGTAGAATGTTATATGCTAGTTAAGAATATTTACAAATGTAACATAAATATAAAGACATACATTGCAATGATGAGTATCAAGTTCAGAAAAGTGGTTACTCAGGGTCAGTTGAGGAATAGTTGTGATTCAGAAAGTGGTTACACAAGACTCTTCAACAGGAAGGGTGATGTTTCATTTCACAAACTGGTTGGAGGATAGAGGAGTGTTCGCTATATTATAATTTGGGCATGTTGCATGTAAAAGTCATCGCCGACCACATCTAGGGGATTTTAGTGTAGTGGGGGGTGTGTGTGTGTATGTGTGTGTGTCGGTAGTGGGTAGAAGAGGAATGCTGTAAACATAATGTCTAAGGCCTGACCAGAGGCCTACCACTGTTCTAGAAACTGGATGCAAATCCAAGTTCTAAGACCAATGTTAAAAGACAAACTGAGGCATATTGAAGTTTTTCAGAGTTTATTTGAGCAAGAATAGATTCAATTAGGGCAGCACCAAACTGGAAGTGTTCAAGAGCTATCCATCCACAGGAGCTGCAGTTAGATTTTTATTTAAAAAAGGAAGGACGCAAAGCAAGGAAATGATTGATTTGCTATAGCATAAAGCCTAATTGGCAGTTTGTGACAGTTCAGTTTCATATCCCTGAGGCATTTACAGGCTTAGATCTTGGTTTACGTAGGCCACCACATCATTAAAGCCACATCAGTCCAATTACCTCCTTGTTTGATTAATTGAACTGTCTGAGTTCTTCCACTTAAGTTACTTCTTGTGCCTCAGTTTGTCTCTTGTAAAGTGGATATTCAATAGTAAAATCTATGTCTAGTTGTTAGGAAAACTGAATGATTTCAAACTGAAACAGCTTAAAATAATGCCTAGGAGGCAGAAAGTACTAGTTACCCGAGATAGCCATCATCATCATCAGTTAAAATAAAGTGATAATTAGTAACCACGATAATGTCCTCAATGCGTGGAATACTTTACCATTTGCCAACAACTGTGTGAGGTAAGTAGAAACTACAGGATCTAAGACTTCTTTGCAGAAAGTAACAGACGTGAGAGATGTAATGGACCACAGGTAACATTCACTCAGCGGTTCATGCACCCCTTATCTCTCCTGGGTGGTGCAGACAGACACTTATCGGGAGTTTGGACTACTTTTAAAATGTGTTGCTACATCCATATCTCACTTTTATTTGGATCAATCAGTAAATGCTTCTTGGAAACTCCAAGTTTCCCAAACCTACCTTTTGCATCGCCCTCGCCTGGAAGCTCCCGCCGAGTCCCCTCAGGCCCTGTCCCACGGGAGGCGGGGCCTGCGTGCTGACGCACGGCGGGCGCGCTGACGTCCTCACGCACCGCCCCCCGGGACCCGCCCGCCAGCTTGAATCGCAACCCCGCGCGGCTGAGGGCGGTGAGGCGGGCGCCAACGGCTGGCGCCGCTGGGCGGGAGGCGACGTGGGAGCGCGGCACCCAGGGGCCGGCCTAGCTGGGGCCCGGGGCCCAGCGTCTTCTGGCCGAGCCGCTTGTCCTGCACACGCTGCGGGGCCGCAGCCGCCTGGCCGTGGGCGCCCAAGGGGCCCGGTGGCCACCTGGGCCCTCAGGCTGGTGCTGGCGCCGTGTCCGCGGCCGGCGTCCCCCGAGGCCGCCCTCAGGCCATGATCGACTCGGTGAAGCTGCGCCGCGACAGCGCGGCTGACTTCTTCTCGCACTATGAGTACCTGTGCGCGCTACAGGACTCGGTGCCGCTGCCCGCCGTGCGCGCCTCCCTGCGGGAAGGCGTGCTGGACTTCAACGCCGACCGCCTCCGCGTGGTGGACTGGGCACCGCTCCTCAGCACCCTCAAGATTAATAAAGATCTGCCCCTGATCTCTATCAAGAGCTTCTTCCAGCCTTGGCTCGGCGAAATAGGTGTGTAGTTTCCGCTTCCAGGGGCCCTCGTGTCAGCGTCGAGAAGCAGGATTTTAGACGGTGCAAGGGGGAGCCTGCGCGCTGGCACGGGTACCCAGTGTCGGGTATGTGTACAATAGACGGGGCGTGCGGCCAAGGGCTGCTGCCAGCTCGGTGACCCCTGCCGAGCCCCTTAAGGCCTCTAGATCTTAGTGTTCTGAATGTAACATGGGCTTAACAGGACCCACTCTGTATGGTGGTTGCAAGGACTCACTTTGTTAATGCTTGTAGAGCACTGAGTACAATTTAGAGCATCGTTAATCGTTCGACGTATGTTACCTGGTTTATTGAATGACGTTGCCTGGCGTAGAACAAAGCGATGAAGAAATTGATATATCCTAGCTTCATTTTGTTTTAAGACAGGTCTCAGGAAAAAAATTTTTTTTAAATAGTCGTGTGTAGAGTGACAAGAACACAGCTGTGCAGGCAGCCCAGGGTTTGAATTCCAGGGCTTACACTCTATATGTGGCCTGGGCAGGTTACTTTTGAACTGCAATCTTCACACTTGTAAAGTGATTTTAAAAACCACTCTTTCCATAGATTCTTAGAATGAAACAGGTTATGTATGTAAAGTATCCTGGCACTTGAATGAATTCAGTCAGAACCAAACACTGCTGGAGACAAAGCTCCTGCCCTGGAGCGTCTCCTCTTCCACTAGGCAGCAAGTAAACACAAGCACAGTAGTCATACTCTGGAAGAGGTGGGCTCTGGTGCTACAGAGCACAGAATCTTGGAGGGAAGGTTCAGGGTGGGCTTTTTGGAGGAGGTGCCTTCCTTTCTAAGGATGTGTAGAAGTTTCTTGCATCACAGGAGGGAGCAGTTTGTGTCAGAGTTTGAGAAATACAAGAAAATATGGCAAAACTAAGGTATAGGACTGGAACTCAGGGTTTGAGAAAGAAGTGAGAGTTGATCCTGGAATCTGAGTGGGGCCAAACAGAAAGGGTCCTTGTTTGTCCTGTGAGAAGGTTGAATGTTTGTCCTAAAGGCTGTGGGAAACACTAAAGAAGGGTGAGGTGGGCTTCTGGTTTAGAAGCTCACCCTGACCTTGGTTAGGAAGGCAGTTGGTTGGGTGGAGGATGAATTGTTACCTAAGGGTCCAAGTTAAGGTATGAAAAGGGAGGACTAGTTTCAGAGATCGGAGAGACAGAATGGATGGGGCCTGGTAACCAGGTAGAAGAGGGGGAGCAGCAAAGTTGGGTGGGTGACAGTTTACAGCAGCATCTTCCTGTGAGATACAGTGAACAGTAAGAAGGGAGTGGGGGTAGGGAGAGGATCTTACTTCATCTTCAGTGTTTAGAGGGCCTGGTAGACAAGTCTCTGCCCAAGGTACAGAGCTGCACTGTTTGGGAGGACAAGTGTTTGAAGGCATGAAAGAAACTTAAGTTACCTACAAAGAGGATCCCAAAAATCATAGGTCTGAGAGATGTTTTTTAAGTGGTCACACTCAAGTATGTGTATAAATTGAGAGAAAGTAGCCAGCAGAGGAAGAGTGTGAAGATCTGGGAGAAGAAGTGATGGTTGACTGATTTTTAAAAACCTGAATACTTATTGTGTTCCTGGTCCTTTTCTAGGACCTGGGGTTCACACCGTCTGCTATCTCTTCTGCAAGGACAGTTCAACTCATTCCCCGGTGGAGAGAAGTCAGATTATTCTCTGCATCTCATTCAGGTGTAGGAACTGTTCTGTACCCCTGAAGGGGCTTAATCAAAGCAATAACTTAGAAATCAAAAGAAATTACAGCTGGAAAGGGACCTTAGAGTCAAGGCCACTGTACTTAATTTTGCCTAATACTTTACACTGAGAGTAAGACAAATTTATTGCAGAGCTCATTCACTTCAGAGTTCCTTCATGGAACCTTTATCTCTTGCATCCAGTGGGTCTCACTTGTAGATTTTGGTCTCCTAGATTTGCTTCTTCATCCTTACCACGTTTTGCCCGGACTGTTGCAGAAGCTCCTAGCTGGTTTTGCTGCCCTGGGCTCAGTTCCTCTAAGTTCATCTGTCTGCTTGACTTGAGTGATCTTTGAAAATGAAAAGATACGTTTAAAATAATGCTTATAATGGCTTGCCTGCACAGGATTAGTGCTCATTTGTTGCACGGCTTGTGTTCTGCAGAGAGGCATGAAATCTAAACTGTGCTCTGCCAAGACTCATGGGGCTATTTGGCCCTGAGGAAGGGGTGCTTTTTCTAATCTAGCTGAAGTAGGTGTGTTTTTCTAATCATTCTGTTTATCTAATTGGTCCTTTAGCAGCGGGGCATCTTCTCTTAACCAGCAGAGGCACCCTTACGGAGCCAGTGGTAGCCCCGGTGCTCATTACCTACGGGATAAAAGCCATAGTTTCTCCTAGGCTTGCTTCCACCAACATCCGTATTTTAATTTCTGTGTCTTCTCCCAGTTGCACCCCTGGCCTTTAGTCATCCCCACCTGCAGTATTTACAGTGCCCAGCAGGTGTCAGGCTTGGGTGTCTTTGCACAGGCACTCCCTCTGCGGTTATTGCACTTCCTGCTCTGACTCTATGTGGTCTTGTTTTTCTAGGTTCAGCTTCAGGGTTATCTTGAAGCCGTCACTTAGGCATAACTTTGTTCTTCCATAGGAACCTCTGCACACATAGGTTATGTTTCTGTATCTCCTGTGGTTGAAGTTTTAAGTTTACACATGTCCCTCCTTGAAAAGGGCTATAAGGGCAGCAGTCATTTCTGATCCTTAGCACAGAGCAGATGCTTTTTAATGATGATAAAATGTATGATTGAAATCACTAATTTTACACTAACTTTGCTTTAGGGTGTGACAGAAATAAAGTTTGCAGAGGTCGTGTTCCTGCGATAAGAAATAAAGATGTGACCTTTCAGTTGTGTAAAGCCCTTAAATGCTGTTTAAGTGCATCAAGTGCACTGAGGAACCTGGAGCTAAATGGACTGGTTCTGAGAGAGAGAGATTTAACTGTTTTAACAAAGGTAAGACGCCTTCAATGTGTCCTGTGAACATTTGATAGTTACTTTTGGGGGAAACTAAACCAATGAATTTTTAAACTTTTTCTCCCCACTTAAGGGATTGAATAAATCAGCTACTTTGGTGCACCTGTCTCTTGCAAATTGTCCAATTGGAGATGGAGGTTTAGAAAGTAAGTTTCAGTTTTAAGTCTCTTCCCATCACACTGGTCTCGTGATTCCCTATACCCCTTACTTCCTGTCTGTACCTTTTCTTGGTGCTGTCTCTACTTGGATTGTCTCCTGTACCTGCTCAAACCTTGGTCCAGTTTCATTTGTACCATGAAAGTTTGTCATGCTAGATACTCTCTGAATTAATTTTACTTAAGGTTGTGTTAAGCTACAAACCACACAGATATGTACTATTTTGTATTTTGTTTTTTGTGTTTGCTCATATTTTTATGGTTTCTCTTCAAGAGATATTATGGGAAGGAAAATAGCAAGATGTAAAAAGCAAAAAAACCATCATTATCTTTAGATTGTTAAAACATCAATCTGCAGTCATAATTGTAATGAACTGTGGTATGTATCAAAATAGGAAATATAAGCATAGTACTATAAGAGTATATAACAGGCCAGCAAACTCAGGGGTGTTGGTGGGGTATGTCATGGACCTAATCACAGAGAAGGTGACTACTGGTTGGGGTCCTGAAGCGATAGTGTTTGTTCACTGTGCCCACTAGTGGTCTGGGGGGTAAGGAAGCCTGCATTTCCATTTCAGGGAACAGAGAGTTTGAGGTCCTCTGTCTCATATTGCATAGCACCTAATGAAATTCTGGGTTTATGGTTGACATTTAAATTTTTGATTGATAAGATTGGGATGTACCATTAGAAATGAAAATAAGAAGAGTCTTGTACTTTTTAGGTTTTTCTTTTTTTCCCCACGTCTCAAAGGGTTTGTTGTACTTTACTGAGTGACTGGGAATAAAATTGGCAGTAATCAGTGTATTCAATTTTAGTATGTAAGTAAAATTAAACTGTTGCTGTAAACTGGAATAATGCTTTGTTACTGACATATTTTAGAATCACCAATTCATCAGCTGCCTGTTTGGGAAGATTGTAGACAGTGATTTTAAAAATGTGGCTATACACCTCCAATTGACTCAAGAAAAGCAAATAAGTCAAAATTGACCAATGTATAGGCTCTTCATCTTATTGTGTGTGTGGTTTTTTTTTTTTCCTTTTAGTTATTTGTCAAGGTATAAAGAACTCTATCACTCTTAAGACAGTAAACTTCACGGGGTGTAATCTGACATGGCAGGGAGCAGATCACATGGCCAAGATCTTAAAGGTGATTTTATGTTTAAACTTTCATGAAAACAAATGTGATTGAAGCACATTAATATGTTGATACAAATGGCAGTAGTTTTTGTCTTTTGATACATGTGAGTGCAGCTTTAGTTTTGTTGAAAGACTATAACCAGTTATCAGTTTGGGGTTGTACCATTTAGTAAAGGTAGTCCACTCAATCTTAGAAATAAGAGATTTAATATATAACACACAATAAGTAATACTTTGATGTATTTTAATTATTGAAAACATTTATTGTGGTACTGTGAAGAAAGTATGCCATTATAGTCTTCAGGACTTAATCAAGAATTTATTAGGTGCTGTGATTTATAAACTAATAAAAATCACTACATTAGAATTTTGTAAATATAGTTTTAAAAATAATGTCATGACAACTTTACAATGGTTATAATTACTGTGTTTAAACCTGAAAGTACTTAATAATTGGACATGAAGCCTTTTTAATAATTTGATGTTACAGATCAGGGATAGGTGAACTATGGCTGGTGGGTCAAATTCAGCCCATCACCTGTTTTTGTAAAGAAGGTTCTTTGGAACATACAACATTCCCATTATTTGCATGGCAACTATGACTACTTTCACCCTACACCAGTGGAGTTGAGTAGTTGCAACAGAAACTGTATGGCCCAACAAGCTGAAAAAATTTCAACTTAAATCTAAAAATTTAAAAATTCTTTGAGCCTATACAGGGCAAGTCCATTGACCCCAGGGATAAAAAGTGGTCAAGAGGTTGGGTGCTGAAGCCAGATAGCCTAGGTACAAATTCCATCTCTTGGATTATAGCTGGTGACCATGGAGAAATTACTTAACCCCTATGCCTCATTATGAGGTTTAAATGAACTGATTTGTATAAGTAGTGCTTGGCACATTTTAGGCACCTCGAGTTTGCTGTTACTTTTGCTTGTTGCCTTTATAAGTTATTGTTAATAGAAAAATGACACTAATGATTTTCCTTTCAGAGTGTCAAAGGAACTTTGAGTCTTTTTTTCATTCAAGAATGTATTAAGATTTTCTTCCTTTGAAGTCAGTGTTCCCTGTTGCCAAAATTTATTTTATGAATAAAAAGAACTGAGTATGTCCTTAAGACAAGACTTGTGGTTAAATGTGAAACCATCAGTTTCCTAAGGCGCATCAAACTGACTTTGCATAGTCTAGGCTTCTAAAGTTGGTGTACATACCCTAAGTAGCATGCGAGATCCATTTTGTAAATACAGTTTTTAAAATAATGCCTTAGGAGTTAGGAGGAGAAAATATTAGAACCTCTCTAACTTACATTATATCATTTAAAAAATATCTGTGTAATTTATAATATATGTAAGTTATGTGTATAGAACTTCTTGTATATAATTCGTTAATAAATAACATCAATATTAAAAAGTTTACTTGTAGGATGCCCAATCAAGTGTTTGGAGACCATTGGAGGACAGAATGATAAAATTTAGAGACTCAGCAATGATAAAATGTAGACCCAATTACTTGCATTGGCAGATAAGGAAAATAAAATCCATTAACTGTAATTGAGTTGTCAGAGTTTACATAACTAATCAAAAATAGGTCATCCAGTGGCTAGAGTCTAATCACTGACAGGAGAATCCGGGTCACTGGACTCCTAAACCAGAACTGACTGTTTAATTTCTTAGGTTGACTCTCCTGGCACAGAAAGTTGGTATGTGTACGTAAATCTCTAACATAATAAGCCATACTCAGCAGGCATACCCTTTTTCCTTATTCAAGCATCTTAATTTCATCCTGTTAAATCTTTGAAGTATCAGACCATCAGAAGGCACGAAGAAACCTGGGCTGAGAGTCTTCGTTACAGGAGACCTGACCTTGACTGCATGGCTGGCTTGAGGCGCATCACTCTGAACTGCAACACGCTCATTGGTGACCTTGGTGCAGTTGCTTTTGCAGAATCTCTTAGTGAGGATTTGTGGCTTAGAGGTAAGTTCTAAAATTGAAAATACTGAATTTTTAATATTAACTATGGTTAGCTTTTGGCTTGATACTGTTGTCATAGGATTTTTTTAAAAGCCTTATTTTCCCAATTGCTTTTATTTTGCATTTAAACTTTATCTTAAAGTTGCATATATTCTTTATAGAAAATATAGAGTAACAAGAAAACAGAATTACCTATAATCTTAGTACCCAGATATAATCACTGTTCACTTTGGTGTATATACTGTCAGTCTTTTTTTTTTTCTTATAAACATATTTATACACTTAGGGATTGCAAAAATAGAATTGTAGTGCACTTACTGTTTCATACCTCTGCTTTTTTTACTTAATGATGTATCATGTAGTACTCCATTATATTGATGTTCTGTTGTTTAACCAGTTCTTTGCAATCAGATTTAGAGTTTGCTTTTCCCTGTCAGAAACAGTGTGAACACGTTGTATATACATTTCTGTGTCTATTGGGATTACTTCTGTAGAATATGATGCTAAAAGTGGAATGACTAAATGTGGAATATTTTTACGACTTTTGATACATGTTGCCAAATTGCCATCCATAAATGTTGTGCCAATTTATAGTCCATTCCAACAGTGTATGTGAGGCCTACATCCTCACAAATACTGGTTTGTGGTTCTTACAAAAACTGTAAAACTACAAAACTTATTCTTCCCCCTTTTTATGCAGGTGGGATTTCTCCAAATTTTATAACTTTTTTTAGTTAGTATACCATAAGCATCTTAACAAACCAATAAATTTACATCTGCTACATTATTTTTAGTGGTTGTTCAGTGTTACATTATATAAATCTGCCAAAATACACTTGGTTATCCATTCTTCCATTCAAGCCCTGTCCAGTTTTTCATTTACAAATAGTACTCTGATAAACATCCTTGCTTACATCTCTAAAGAATGCTTCAGGTTAAATTATCATAAAGAATTGTTGGATCAAAAGAGTGTGCACATATTAAGGGCTTTTGTTAAGGATTTTGGCGTAATCTGATAGGAGAATAACCACATTTTGTTTTATTTTGTATTCATTTGATTTGCTAGTGAGATTTACTGGCTATTTGTATTAATTTGGCTAGTTGGTTAATTATATTCTGTGTCCGTTCTTCTGTGGTAAAAGTTTGTAAGAGTTGCATCGTATTTGGTCAGATCCGTATGTTTGATTTACTATTTCTGTGTGTCATGGGTTTTGCAAGTCTCTAGTTTTTTAATGTAATAATATACATGACACTTTAAAAAGAAGGACTCATGATAGTTTCCTTTCATGTAATATTTTTTATACCTGTGCTTTCATTATGATCCGTTTGGTTTAAATGAGTAGGTTGTTCAACCTCGGAACTACTAGAACTTATGATCATTTGTTGTTTTTTTTGTCTGACCTTTTACCAAGAGGGTTCTTGACCATCATTCTTTCATGATAGGTTTTTAACATATATTCTCTGCTCACACATTCTTTGGATTTGTTATTATTTGTATCCTCTTAGACTTCTTTTTTTGTTCAAAACTGATAGTTAATACATTTCTTCTATTCTGTTTTCCCCTTTTAACTAGTTTCAAGAGTGATGTGGGGCTCAAGATCAAAAGAATGCATTGAACCTTCTGAGCCCCACCAGTTTTTGCCTGTGAAGTTTGCACTGCTGCTGCTGCCCTTGCTAATTATGAACTAATTCATTTTGTGATGTTTTTCACTCAGTGGTTATATAAAGTTATTCTTCAGTTCTGTAATTGTAAAATATGTTGGGTGATTTATTGGTACTCAAGCCAGGGTAATCATTGCACATCCAAGAAGCGTTTTTTAATTGGATTTTGCGTTATGTGTGTGCTTATATGTCTTTGTTTTTTGGAATACCCAAAAGTAAAAACTAGCCATGACTGGTCTTGTGTAGGACTATTCTACACACACGTAAATGAGAGTCATCTCTATGTTAAATCTGTATAGGGTAAGCAAGTGACCTTTTTGTCTTTCATCATAAGCACTTGACCTGCAGCAGTGTGGCCTCACCAATGAAGGAGCTAAGGCTTTACTCAAGGCCCTTGAAACCAACAGAACTTTGGTCATTCTGGATATAAGAAAAAATCCACTTGTTGGTATGTGGTCACAATTTTTTAATTGATAACAAATAGCAAAACAAAAAGAATTTGTTCATGTATTGACAATTTTTAGAACCTAATGAGTTTACTTTCTTAATCTTATATAGATGACCCTTGAACAACGTGGGGTGCAGTTGAAAATCTGGGTATAACTTTACAGTCAGTAGTTCTGCATCTATAGATTCAACCAGCCTTGGTTCCTGTAGTTTTCTAGTACACATTTACTGCGTGTAAATGGACCTGTGCAGTTCAGATCCATGTTGTTCAAGGGTCAGCTGTACTTTTCTAATATTGTACCTCCTTTATGTTTTTAGCAGATAATTTACTAATTAAAATGAATTATGCTTGCAAATTGTTCTTGGCTGCTACTCTGCATAGAGGTAAACCTAGATAATAAGCCTGCTTCCACAAAGAGCATTATTTCCTTCTTGTGGAATCTCTGAATTTTTGGAAAGAGTACTCTATTCACTTGTCAGTTTAAGAAGTAATTTTTTGAATACCTTTGTGTGTGAGAAGGTGAGTTTAGGCACTAGGGATATAGCAGTGAACCAGATAGACAAAGTCTTGCCTTCATGGAGCTTATATTCTAGTAGAGGAGTCCAGATAGAAATGAGTAAACAGATAAGTAATGTAGTTTTAGATAGTAGGAAGTTCAAAATACCTTAATGTAAGGAGACTGAGTGGGGCAGGTAGGTCTACATTGGACAGGCTTGTTAGGGGACATCGTCACTGGAGAAGAGACATTTGAGTGGAGACCTGAGTGAAGAGAGGATCAAGCCATGGAAGGTCTGGGGGAAGCACATTCCAGGACACGGAAGCAATGAGTATGCAGACATGTAGGTGGAAGGAGTATTTAAGGAAAAGCAAGGAGGCCAATATGGTGAGGAAGACTAGGGTCTGCTGTGAGGTCAAGGAGCTAACCAGGGGCCTGATCTTGTAAAGTCTTGAAGGCTTGAGTAAAGATAGGGATTATTCTAAATGCATAGAGGGTTTTGAGCTGAAAAAAGGGCATGATCCAACTAGTGTCGTGGTAAAATGACCCTGATAAAAAGAGTAGACTTGGGATAAAGAAGAGAAATGGGGAGATGAAGTAGGGCACTGTCACCACGGTCTGAATGAGAGATGTTTATGGCTTAGCTTAGACTAGAAGTTTGGAGCAAGTGAAAATTGGTTGACTTCAGGTTGTGTTTTGAGAGTGTAGCTAACAAGATTTGCAGATCTATTAGATGTGGGGTATGAAGGAGATAGTAATAAAGAGACAAGTCCCAGATGTGCACAACTGGGTGGTACCACTTAGAAGAAGAGGGCTGAGAGGAGGAGCAGCTTTGAGGGAACATCAGGACTTTGGTTTGCTATCTTAATCTACGTGTCTAGACAGTGCTCAGATTCTCTGCTTTCTATCCAAAGTATCCAAAGCCACTTTAGATACAAAGTGTTTGTGTAAATTTGACCTTTGCTGCTGCCAAAGTAGCAGCCATTGGAGGCAGTCTGCAAGGTGGCATCTTAGATTTTTGAGGAAGAGATTAAAATACACAAAGGGAAAAATAGGTATAGAATTACATAATGTAAATTTCATGTTTAATTTTGTGGGAAAAGCAATAATGTGTTGGTTTTTGTTTTTAAATGGGAATAGCCACTTACTGGGAAACAGTTACTCTAATTGCAATTTATTTCACTTTAGATCATTCTGTGATGAAAGCAGTTATCAAAAAAGTTCTCCAGAATGGAAGGAGTGCCAAGTCAGAGGTATATCATGTTTTAGTTCTCTAGGAAGCATTTCTCCTTAATTGCTTGTGTTTCTTCTTTTTTCTAATAAAATAAAATTATCAAGGTACTTTTCTGTCATCTTAAGTTGTTAGTCAAATCAAATGGCTTTTCTGTTTTTGAAAATACTGTATGATTCTTTAATTTAGGTTACCAGAAATGCAGATTGAAAGTGTTTTACTAACTTAGAATATCTTAATAATTTCCAGTTAAGAATAAACCCTCATAAATTACCTGTAACTGAAATGGCTTATTTATTGTCTCTCTCTCAGTACCAGTGGATAACTTCTCCATCAATGAAGGAACCATCCAAAGCTGCCAGACAGAAAAAGAGAACTATAATTTTGGGAAGTGGTCGAAAAGGAAAAGCTACTATTAGAATAGGTAACCCTTTTCTTTACTTTTTTTTTTTTTTAATGCTACTAGAATTTATAGCCCTTTTGCATTCTGATGTGCTGAAATTAATATCTCTTCTCATGTGGTATTGGTAACAACCAATGTTATATGCCTGCATGTTAGGAGAATTATAATTGTTTTGGTACATATTATGAGAATTTTTAGAATATAAAAACACTGAATGAAATTAATGAGATGTTAATATTAACCAACTTTGAATTTTATAGAAAGTTCATTATTTTGAAAATATTTCCTGATTGATGATTAGTTCTAATACTTTGCAGTTAAGTTTGGGCTGCACGTTGATGACAGTTTTAGCAATGGTGCTTTTGAGGGATTTTTTTTTTTTAATGAAACGAAGTTTCTTCCCAGTTTCAATTTTCCTGTTGTTTCCTTCTTCCTTGCAAATTCTTACCTAGAATTATTGAATCAGGTAATACTTTGCTTCTCTCAATGACTAAAAAGACTTAAAATATATAGAATCCTTATAAAAGAATTATGCAAAGAAGCTTATTGACCTAGATGGAACATTTTAGGAAAACATTTTCTAAATGTTTAATGTATGTTTAATTTTCCAAATAATAGTTAACCCAGGATTTTAAAATCCAGCCTATAATTTTGTGACCAAATGTAATAAAAATCTTTTAAAACTCTTTAACCACCAGTGACTTAAGTTTCACATCCTCTTGAATATATAAATTTGATATAATCCAGTTCTACTGGTACTTTTATATTGTTTCTAAGTGACCTTAACTGTCTGTTTTCTGGAACACATTATCTTTAGTTGCAAATAGCATTTATTTTTCATAATAATAGTGAATGGCAGAGTGACATTATATAAATATATATAAATAAAACATGTGTATATAACAGGAATTTTCTAATTTTAGTACCTGGTGGTATGTTGTAGGGCATCATGGAATAAGAATAAAACAATTTAAAATTTTTCTTATTTAGCATGATAAAGCAAAGTGGAAATGTGACTGAAGTTTACAAGCTCACTGAGCTTTTTTAAGAGTAATTTTATTTCTTGGGCTTTTTTTATTTGCCTCAGTTATTTGGAGACATAGAGGTAAGCCAATTCAATGTCTGCCTATATAGTTAGATCCAGGCAAATATAGGGGTTAAATAATTCTGTGAATTGTGTCACATTTATATTGTAATTACGTATGCAGAAAAGAGACTGGAACTTTTGTTAGAATTTTTTTATCTCCTAACAAGATAAGTGTAATTTTTAAAAATTTTAATTGCAAAATATATTTGCATTAGTTTCTGAAAGGAAAGTTATACACATACAAACCACATACACAAAACATTCTTTGAGGGTAATTAAGTTAAACAAAAAAAGAATAGCAAGATGAACTGAGCTTCTATATATTTTAAGAGGCATGTAAATTTGTCCAGAGAAATCACATAGAATCATGCAGTGATTATCAATAAGGTTGTCCTGTATTACCACATACACGTTACCACATTTACATGCCATCCTAATGCTGCTAAAGTAGATCTTGTATAGTAGATTTGAAGGATTAATATAACCATTTTAACTTATGATGCTTGTTTTCAGTAACAGTAGAGAAAATTAAGTATTTAAATGTGAATTTGAATACATAGTTCTAAATAAAATACTAACATGTAGGTCTAGTTTTTGCTACAAATACTTCATGTAAAGATACTTGACTTTTCAGTACTGAAATGTAGGTTAAATCTCTACATTTCCCTCTTTCATCCAATGGATTTCATTTGGTTTTTGTGTGTTTTCTATATGAAATCAAATCAGCAATGAAGGTCGACACTTACAGGAGGGTAACATTGGCTTACCTACCAGCCAGCAACCTGAAATCTCATTACTTTGATTGTTTTAATCTTAAGCTGGAATTTTGGTCTAATTTCAGAACATTCTGTTTGTCAGGAGTCATGGGTATATCTTTGTTTCTCTATTCTTGAGATTCAGAAATGCCAAAAATTTTCTGAGATTCAATAAACTTGAATGTTTCTGCATGATATACAAAATGTGTCATTCTTTGGGGGATATTTTTTATTTATTTTTGCATGTCCTGCACATCTCAATACTTACGTTTTAGTTAAAATAACTTGTTACTGTAGAGAAGTTATACTTTTAAAAATTGCTGGCCTGTGTAAAACATTCTTATTAAACAATCATGTTTTTAATGGCTTTGACATCATTGTCCAGTGCCTGTTGGATTCCTTTCAAAGTGTGCACATGTGATAATTGCTCTGTAGAACCTTTGGTGCCTCTTGATTCCGTCTTTTCATGCGTTCTCAAACATAGGATTGGCTACAAAGAAACCTGTGAGTAATGGAAGAAAACAGTCCATTGGTAAAGAATGTTATGCTCCTGAACCTTTGCCCCCTGGTGTGTCTGGTTTCCTGCCGTGGCGTACTGCAGAACGTGCAAACAGGAACAGGTAGGGTGTTTTCATTCCCTGTCTTTTTCAGTCATTCAGAATTCTTTATTTTGGAGCTGCTATTATGTGGGAGGTCTCTGATAGTTTCTGTAGGAGAAGATAACTCACACATGGCTTCTGCCTAATGAGTCCTCTAAGGAAGAAGAACAAAAGCTAATTATAATTGGGAGTTTCAAGTTGTTTCTCAAGTGTCAGAACAGATGTAACCCTATGGGAATCAAGAAGAGACTAAAATTATCTCCAGTTCTGCAAGTGAGAAAGATTTCACGAAAGGCAGGTGTAGGTGAACCAAGCCCTTCAGCACAGAAGTGGGAATTTGGATATGTAGGAATGGGGAAAAAAGACACTTTATGGGAATACTTTAATGCAGAATGGATGAGAAGTATGGATTAGACCTAATCTAAATCAGTTGGCTTAACTTTGTGAATCAGCTTTAGTGAGTCGAACTAGACTTAGCTTGCTTTAGCTGATTACATACCCAAGAGATAGCTGTTCATAGTAATTTTTGTTACAGCAGTGTAAATAAAATTGTTGAATTATAGCTTTAGGCTTGCTAAGTGAAATAGATTGCTATAGATTATTTTCAAATGACTTACTGCTAGTATTCAAGATATTGGGGATTAACAATTGCTTAAGAAAACAAAGAGAATGATTTTAAATAGCATTTGAAGTAGGTACTGTGTAAAATATCTGTTCATTTGCTCACATTAAATTGATGTTTGTAATCTCCATTGGACAACTACTCTTTTGCAAATGGTAATGTGAATTACTATTGCATAAACTATAGTGTTAAGTCACTAGTTTCACTAGTTTCACAGCTTTGTGGTTTCATATCTTCTTCTTGAGACATTTACTAATCTCAGGTCCATCCTTATCACAAGAAGTTATAAATTAGAAAATGGTTACTTTCACCAGTTAAAGAAGTTAGACTGAAATCTCAGTCATCCTGAACCTAGGAACTGAAGGGACCTCTCGGCGGTTCAACGAGTTATCATAAAGCTGGTCTGCTAGATTCTGTTCAATTTTCTCCATGGCAGAGCCTTCCAGGTCCTTATTTTGAGCTTATTTATTTTTATACACAATTCTATAATGGATATTTTACATAATACTGATTAGTTTTATTAACTTGGATTAACAGGTGACATATTTACATCAAATATAACTTCGTTTTGTTGATGTTTTTTCAGGGGTTTTCCATTAATCAAAGCTCGTGATGTATGTAATCAGTTGCAGGTATGTTGTTCTATTTCTGATTTATAGGGGGTTTAAGTGAGAAAAGTGAAAGTCATTCTCTTTGCTTTTTAAACTGAACAGAGCCTTACAAGAAGCGTTTCCCTTTCTGAAATAAATCATCTAGAACTTGTCGGGTGGCTCTGCCAGTGCCACGGCGGAGTTGTGTGGATATGGGCCACACTGGGAGCCTCAAGTTTATGTCTGTAAACAAGGAAGCCATTTCTGCAGTCCACAAATCAGCTGTTACCCAGTGAAAGGAGTTTGACTGCCATTTCTGATCCCACACGTGGAGCTGTCATACTCAAGAATGTCCATATGCTTTCAGAAAATGTTGACTGGGTGCTCTCTGTACAAGTTCTGATCTTAAAGCCAATATAGAGCAGCACATCCCAGAGCCTCTGCATCAGCACTTCTCCCTCTCTCACCAAGGGCACACACAGTCCCCCTCATACTGCCTCAGGGTCTTGGAGCAGATTAAGCCTGTCAGCACCAGATTCTCCTTCCCTGTTGTCATGGCAGACTGATGTTGCTCTGTGAAAGGCAGCATGGCTAAGGTGAGAGGAGAGCACCCTGGCTGTCAGTACTGCCCCCCCGCACGCCCAGAAGAAGGGATGCACGCCTCGTTCCACCGCTGGGATTTTCTTATCCTGCAGGGCTTGCTGCTTGTCATCAAAATGATATCCTAGTGACTTGTCTTCTATTCAGTTATATAATCCCAGCACACTTCTTTTTGATCTGTAGACTTTACGGGGTTGTGATCAGGTCAGTTTTTAAATGTTTGGAAACATCATATTGAACAATGTTCCAGTGGCAGTGAAGGTTGACAGGAGAATGGTGTTACTGTTACGCTAGTTTTGGCTTAAGGATGATGAGAAGATGATGTTTTGATGGCTCAATTTTAGTTGTGTATGTGATTTATTTTTTAAAACTCTCATGTTTGTTATTCAGAGTTTAGATATGTTGACTTTCTAATTATTCATCTGATTCTTTATCAGTCCCTTTAGTGATGCATTTTTCTCCTAGAAGCTACATTTTCTTCCAGACAGTTTGTGTCCAGTGATGAAGAATCGATTTCTCATTTGTAGTGTAAAGTTGATCTGAGAGAAAAATGTTTGCCCTGGCTCCTCACTTGGCTTCTGTGGAAGGAAATTAATAATATGGGCAATTCTGAAATTAATCTTAACCATGTACAAGAGAATTCTTTAGAGTAACACAGCAAAAATATGTTAATGTAATTTTACTTTGTCATTGCTTGCTTTAGACTAAGGAGCAGTGAAAGAGATTTATAAATAATGACTTGATACCTCAGATCACTTTGGTTAAATGTCCTTTAATGTTTGGCATCTGGTTTGTATTTTATACAACCTATCTTCTTTCTTTAAGCAGTCAGAATTTCCTGTGACTGTGACGGTAGAGAGTCCTTCCTCCTCAGAACTCGAAGAGGTCGACGATTCTTCAGAAAGTGTTCAGGAAGAGCCAGAGAAAATCAGCGTAAAGCAGGAAGCACTGCAGGTACAGAGTTATCACTTGAAAGATACAGAGGAGATGATTGTTCAGATGGAAGGCTGATTGCACCACTGGGCAGCTTGTGTGAGGTTCTGTTTTCCGTCCTGTCTGCATTGTATCCCCCTTAGCTTAGACCAAGGTGACTAATGGACGTTTGAGCTCTCAGAAATGAAAATCAAAATATGTGTTAATAATACATTTCCCTTTCCTTAGAACCATAGAATATTAGACTTAGGGAGACCCTTAATGATCATAAGATAACCTCAAAGAATTTGAGTTTGAGTGAATGCAGTCAGCTGATTCAGTGCTCTTTTTCACAGATGAGAAAATTGACAGTTCTAGTTGACCTCCCTTTTTATAATAGGAAAATAGGATTTTGTTTTTAATAAAGTTAAAGTTGAAAAAAAAGTTTTGATGCTGATATTCTCCTTACCTAAAATAAAAGATACCAAGAAGCTATACTGTATTGCCTAAAAAAGCTGGCATCTAATGTCATTCCATATTGTTTTGTAAACAAAAGAAAAATTGATTTTCATGACAAATTTTTGTACCTCAAAAATAATATGTTCGTTTTATTTTAACTTTAATGCAGAGCTGATGATTTGTACTAAATAAGGGAAACTCCATTTGAGGGGACCTTGTCTTTGTGCTACAAAGTCCATGTTTAATTTTTAAATTATTTTAATATTTTCTTTGAGTATAAAACTTGACGGATTTAAAACTAGTTATCGTATTATTTTAGGACATGGAAATTATTACTTGATTTTCAGAAGGGAAAGTTAGATTTTTATTTTTAACTAAAATTAATAGTAATAATATAGAGAAATTTTAAAATAAGTATTTAGAAAATTGTAGAATGTTACAGTAAGAGGAATCTATAGTTCATATAGAATTACCCTCTTTCATCTTATAAATGAGTGCCTACAATTTGTTGCACTTAAGTGATTTATTAGTAAGCTGCAGAGTAAGACAAGACCCTAGAGCATCTGTCCTGCATTCATTATCTTTTCAGGTGTGTTGTGTTCATTTCCTTCATCAGTAGACTAGGAGATTGTATTTCTAAAAGTGATTATAGACATTGGGGAAGACCAGGGTTAGAAACTGACTACAGAGTACTTTATTCAAGGTGCACTGAGAACTTCTTCAGCTCTTCTCCATTTTGACATGACACTAAAATGATGGTATTAAAGTGCTACATACATAAACCCACAACAGTCAAGAGATTACTACATGTTTTTGAAAGGCAGAAGAGTGTGAAACTGAAGCAGTAGAGCAGAGGCAAACCATCTCCTAGACTAAGTACAGGGACTGCCTGCAGCTGAGGGGGAATCTTAATCCCCTTGCAGAAACAGCTCCATGCTCAGATGTGCATGGGCAAGAGAGAGTGGAGTTAGTTTTAAATGTGACTAAAGTAGGGAGAGATCATTAAAGGTTTGTGCTTGCAAGAGTTGACTCCCAGCCCTACCCTCACTCTTCTGAAATGAGATAAATTCACTTTGAAAAAAATTAAACTGTGGAGAATCAGGGCAGCTGTTTGAATTTTTGCACCATAGAAAAGAGTATTTGAGGGTATCCTATTATAATTACTATCCACTTCTCCATGCATAAGAGAAGCCAATCAGTTACTGGCTTCCAGGGAACTTCCAGCTCTCATTCTTAAATAGAAAGTAACCATGGTTTGTCTGATAGTCGAGTAAAGCTTACAACATGATAGAGATTTAAAAAAAAAATAGTAAAAACATATTCTAGTAGGACCAGGGATGATTCAGGAAACAATATGATTTATGAAAAAACCCTAATTAGTATCCTTAGGTTTAAAAATAACTAGCAACTATAAAATAAGTTAATTAAAAAGGAAGTGATCAGAAAGCAAGAAAAGTCTCTTGGAAATGAAAATATAGTTGCTGAAATAAATTCAGTAGGAAATAAACTTCTCAGTATATAAAAAAGAAAGACACAATGGAAAATGTGATAGAAATGATGAATGAGAGAGGCTGCATCTAGGAGATCCAACATGTTACTATTAGAAATTCCAGACCCAGAAAAAAAAATGGGGGGAAGCTGTCAAAAGGCAAGAAAATTCCCCGCAGCTGAAAGTAAACATGAGACCTCCAACTGAAAATAGCTACTCAAGTTTTGAGCAAGATGAACAAAAATAGATTCAAATATCTAGATACCATTCATTGTGGTACCAAGAAGATAAATACATCCCAGAGAGAATACTAGCCACCTAAAAAGAAAAAAATTAAAATTCAGCCTTATCATAGTTCTCATCAGTACCATGGATCCTAGAAGGCATTAGAAAAATACCTCCAAATTTTCAGGCAAATAATTTTCAACCTAAGGTTTTGTATCCAGCCAAACTATCAGTCATACGTGGAGGCTGAATAAGGTAGTTTGTACATAAAGAAATTTGAAAAATTTACTTCCTGTACTACACCTTAAGTTATTTGAAGAAATAATCCAGCAAAATGAGGGAATAAACCAAGAAGGAAGGTAATAGGGGATTCAGGAAACATTAGATTCCTTGCAGGGAGCAGCTAGTATAGATTTGAGAGATTTCCATTGCTTGTGTGCTTGAGAGTTTAGAAACACCTTGAGGATCTTGTATTTGCTGTGTATATTGGAAGGGAGGAGGGAGAGGAAGAGAAGGAGGAACTCAAACTTCAGAGGAGAAAAGGCTATACTGACATCAACACGAAGTAAACAAAACTATGGTAGATGTTTAAACTACCATTGGTGTGCAGGAAAAGAATCTACATAAACTTGACACTATAGATGTCCCCCTTTTCAGTGACACAGGGGTAATGACTACCTGTCTAATTTACTGTCCATACCAGAACACTTAAACAGTGTAAGGAGGTGCTATAATACAACATCAGAACAACAGGTATAAACTAGAACAGCCCAAGGTATCTTGGGATATGTAGTCACCCTACACAAGGGCAGTGACACTGAAACAGTGTAGAAGGAGCCGTGGTCTCTACACATAGGAAATGTCTGCAGTGGGCCATGTTAATTTAATCACAACAATGGAAATACTGTCTCGGTTAGCAGCTTTTATTGTCAACTTGTGTGCAATAATAAGTAACTAACCTAAACTATACTTAGTATGTATTAGTATGAACATAGTATGTACTGGTATGTATTGTGTACTATATGTACTTAGTATGTATTGTTGTTCTAAGTGGTTTTGCATATGTTAACTCATTTAACCCTCTGAATAGCCTTATGAGTTTGGTGCTAATATCATCCCCACTTTTCAGAAAAGGAAGCTAAAACAGGGAAGGAACTTGCCTAAGCTGTACCTCATTTAGGGTTGAATCAGGGCTTTGAGCTCAGGCTTTCTGCCTGTTCTCTTAAACACTACTCCATACTCTCTCAAATTACAGAAAACTTAACTGTACATAGAACAGTATGTATTTCAACTTTGACAGCATGAAAGCCAGATTTGGAAGGAAGGTAGATAGGAGGTGGAAAAAGGGAAAAGGACATGAATGTCCTCATTTTACAAAGTGGGTCATTGAGATCATTTATAGTTGATAAATAATATAGATTTTTAAGTGTATCATTACAAGTTGAAGAGGTCATAACCTGTGGAAACAACTAATGGTGACATAACTTTACTGAGTGGTGTAGACATAGGTAAGAGTGTAAATGAACTGAACCCTTACTTAGTAAAGTAGAAAGGTAACAGATAATGCCTAAGATTTAGTCATAAAGTAGTCATGTAAGTTTATTATTTGGAAATAGAAAAGAATTAAAAACAAGAATAATTGACTTAAATCTCATAAAAAGAAGTCCAGACAGCCAGTAAACACAGAAAAGTGTCCAGCCTCATTAAGTGAATCAAAACGAATGAAACTACATGCCAGGCAGATTGACAAAAAATAGTCTGATAGAATCAGCATTGCAGACCTGGAGTACTATAGGAATCTCCCACCCTGGTTATTCAGGAGTATAAGTCGACAGAGCTACTTTGGAAAGCACGTATATATACTGAAGGTATGTAAGTATCCTGTGACCCAGCAGCCCTCCCCCCGCCCTGGGTACGTGCACAAGAAAAACTGGTACAACAGGATTCGTGTGCATTATTTGCATTTGCACAAACTGAAAAAAAAATGTCCTTTAAGAGTCAAAAATTAAACAAGTCTTATGTATTTATACATTGGGAAAACTATCAAGCAATAAAATTGAATGAATGAAAGCTGCAGGCAGCAATGTCGAGTGAAAGAAATAAGGTACAAAAGACTGCATACACTGTGATTCTCTTTACATGAAGTTTGATGTCAGCAAAACTAAGCTATATTGTTAGGGATGCATATGGGTTAAAGGAATGATTGTCAAGAAGTAAGGATGGTGTTTGACTGCTAAGAGGGAAGGTGCTTGTGTTGAGGAAAGGGATGGAGGATTTTTGAGAGGCCCTGAGTACTTGCAGCTTTGAGTAGTGGTTATGTAAGTATTCTCCTTTTATTTGTCACAGTAACAGTTTTGTTCTGTGCACTTTTCAGTGTGCATATCATATTTTACAATTAAAAACCTGCTTAAAGAAGTGGTCGCCCCTTAGGGTACTGGGTTTGTGAGTGGGACGAGACTATTTAATTTTAAGCTTTTTGCTACTGTTTGCATTCACATGTTTATTCATTTAGCATTAATTGGATATAGTCTAAGTTTTATGTGTATTTTAACTCATGTAGTCCTCACAAGAGTTCTATGACGTGGGAACTTACCTCCAGTCTGTAGATGAGGGAGTTGAGGCCTAGAGTTACTGAACTTGTCCAAGGTTACATAGCTAACAGGTAGAGCCAGGATTTTGCCTCAGAGAGTCTAAATTTTCTAAATATAATGTAGAAGAGAAACTTAATTACTAATTATAAGAGAAGAAATGCACATTTAAGGAAGATGGCAAGTTTTCACCTATCCAATTAGAGAAAAACACATTGTTTCTCACACATGTACATCTTGTATTGGCAGGGATTTTCCTTTTTCAGCAATTATTTATTGATTGTCTGCTTTGTGCAAAGCACAGGTGCTGGAGATAAACGCTCAATAAAATATGCCTCATTTCCTCAAACTTCAGTCACTTTAAGTGAGGAAGTAAGCCAGCGGTTATAGTGGAGGTTATATACCAAGTGATATATTGCTGATGGCAGTATAAAATCTTAGAAATCTTCTGGAAAGCAATTTGGAGATAGGTACCTCAGAGCCTTAAAAATGTTTGTTTGCTTTGATCTTAAGCTCATTTTTATGGATTTATTGCAAGAAGATAATTCTAAATATGAAGAAGATGCCCTCACCCATAGAACAGTTACAATATTGAAAAGTTGGAAAGAATTTAAATATTTAACCATAAAGGAATGGCTAACCAATAGACCCACTCAGCGGAATCCTTCGTAACTCACTAAAAAGAATTCAAAGTTATGAATCCCCTGTTTATATGAGAAATGATTAATTTCAATGTTAAATGGGAAAAAGTTCAACATAAAATTTGGCATACAGTATGACGGGAACTTCATTCCAGAAAAATCAACTTACGTGATGTGTAGAAGGGAGGAGGGAGAGCAGATGACAGGAAGGAGTTATTCCAGAGCCTCATCCATAGTCTTATTTAAGTAATAGAATATTAAGCAATTTTGCTTTCTTATTTTTTTGGTTCCATATTTCCTTTTAAGGGACATGAATTAACTTTGTAGGAGGAGGGTAAACATTTTCATAAAAATTTAACACTATGTTCTAATTCCCTCCACTAGAGGGAGAAACTATTTCATGTAATTGCCCCCTGATGTGCTATTTGGAACCAGTCAAGATGGAGTATTTTAGTCTGCTTTTCTCTGGGGATTTTTTTTTTTTTTTTTTTTGTCATTCGTTTAGAATTTCTATGCAATCGTTTTTTAAGGTTTTATTAAAGTCATTATATTAAAAATAAAGGAATTTTACAATTTTTTCCCTTTTTCCCCCATTTAAAACTTGATTGACTTTAGTAATGAAACACCACAGAATTTGAAGTTATTAGACTATTAATTTTGTAAACATGTTCTTAGTATAAAAATATATGTTCATTGAGCAAATTTCCGAAAACAGTGAACAACTTACTAAAGGAAATAAAAGCCCCCTCTGTGTGTACACACACCTAATCTACTCTTGTCTTAAGAAGGTATCAGAAATGCTTGTCATGTCACTGAATGCTCTTCTACATCACAGAATCTGACTAAGCTCACTGACCATCTCTCAAGAAAAACAGACAGATCTGTCTTGAATGTAGAACTCCAGAAGCCCATTCGTTGATGCTGGTTGAGACCTCTTGTCATCCTTGTTGTTTCTTAGCTGCTTCAACAGAGTGTTTTTTCATGTGGATGTGCTGTTTTTGTTTAAACCAATCCCAATTTGGAGGCTTTTAGCTTTCTTCTGGGGTTTGGTTATAAACAATCTTATGACATCATGTTGGTAGATAAATCTTTGCCCACATCTCTGATTTCCTTAGGGTAAATTCCTAGATGTAAGTTGTTGGTATGTACTAAAATTACTCTCTAGAAAGTGGTACCAGTTCCTCTCCCAGTGATGGCATATAATAGAGCTCCTCCCCTCAACGCACACACACCGTGGGCATAGTGAATTTTAAATGCTTTAAGTGATTGTTCAAAGCATTTAGAGTGTATAAATATACTTACTGTTTAAAGAAGTATAGGTGTTCTGTTTGTTTATTGCTGCATAAGAAACCACGCCAAAACAGAGGCTTAAAACAATGACAGTCATTTGTTTTGTTCACGAGCCTGAGGGTTGAGTAACACATTAATTTTCTTTCACTAAGTTATTGACTTAAAACAGTATCTGTTTACTAGCTCACAGTTGCATAGGTCAGAAGTCCAGGCACAACATGACTGGGTTCTCTACTCAGATACACACAGGAACATGTGGGTTCCCTCCTTAGAGTGTTAAAGCATGTGAAATTTAAGTGTAAGACATTGAGCCCCAGACATTGGACTTTCTTGTTTGTACTGGATGTTCAGCATAGCTCATGTGTATCATGGAGCTGAAGTCAAGATGTCAGTCTGGCCGTGTTGTCATCTAAAGGCTCTGGGAAGGAATACTTTCAGGCTTATTCAGCATGTTGGCATAATCCTATTTCTGCAGTTGCAGGACAGAAGTCCCCATTTCCTTACTGGCGCTCAGTCGGGGAACAGTCTCAGCTCCTAGGGGCCTCCCTTTTGCATTCCTTCCCACAGCATCACACCTGACTTCTTCAAAGCCAGCAATAGAGAATCTTCCTCTTGTCTTTTTGTACTTCACATCTCCAGGAAGAGCCCAGTCCCTTTTAATAGGCTGCCTGATTAGGTCATATCCACCCAGAATAATTTCCCTATCTTAAAATCAGCTGCTTTGGGGAACCTTAATGGCATCTGCAGAATCCCTTCACTATAGCACTGAGGTTTAGTGTTTGATTGAATAATTGGGAGGTTTGTGTACTTCAGCAATTAGGAATCTTAGGGGCTCTTTTAGAATTCTGCCTGCCACACATAGTGTCCTGCACTTCAAGGACCTGTGTCTTTGTTCTTATAAATCATAAGGGAGTTTACCAATATTCATTTTATTTTATTGACCTTGGTGAGTGGGAAGATTAACACCTCTGTGAACACAAATGGCACCCACCTTCCTGAGTTCACAGCGTGGCTCTGCTACTTAACTAATGATGTGACCTTGGGTGTGTTGCTCCCCTTACTCGGCTCCTCTCTGCCTCAGTTTTCTCATCTGTAAAATAGTGCAGACTTAATAATTATTCTTTCCTCCTAGGGTTTGGATGATTGGATTATTTAATGGCTAGGGAACTCCTAGAAGAGTCCTTGGCATATAGTAAATTGCTGTAAAAGTGCTTACTTTTTAAAAAATGTATTTGAATCTGCAGTTACATAATTCAGGTGTGTTAAACATGTTTATTAATAGGGCTTCCTATTATACAGGGACCCACAAATAAATACAGAATTTTTCTTTCTTGGTCTTAATTTTTTATTTCTGACTTACTATGTTATATGCATATGCTATATGCTTTTTATGGTGAGCTGCCACAAATTTATTTTGGAAAGAGTAGGATTTAAATAAATCTTTAATATACTTATTTGATTTATTTTGATAATGAGTTTCACCAGCATAGTATAATATTACAAGTAGTGGACTAAAATCTGAGTTCATTTCTCGCTCTGCACCTAAATCTTTGGTGAGATCTTTAGCTAGAAATGCTTTTGGATATCATACTATGACTTTGTTATAATATTTATTCTGTTTCTTGACACTAGGAAAAACTGGAGGAGTGCCTAAAGCAGTTAAAGGAGGAGCGAGTAATAAGGCTTAAGGCTGATAAACGAGTCAGTGAGGTAAACAGATTTCTTCTTATACTTTGGAGAGCTTTTGGTTTTATTTTAATTTGATTTTAAGCCATGTACACATAGTTTGTAAAGTTTAAAACTGTAATATGTTGCAAATTAGTTGTACCATTGGACCTTTGCATTTACTTGTATTTGGTGATCATATATGATCTATATTCCAGAAACCATGTTTTTAAAAATGTAAAAATCTGAGATTTTTTTTGTGTATGTGCCCTCATACGACATTAGCTTATTTCCTGTTCATGATGCTTCAATTCAAGAAAGCACTTATGCTTCTGTGGTATATACAGTAACATAAAAGACATGATGAAACTCTACTGGCAGTGAATTACAGAAGTGAATCTTTTAAATAAGTATAAGACATTGGAAAACTGCTAAGAAAGCAATGAAAGATAAAAATATATACTATGAGAATTACATTACGTAATGTGCATGAAAGCAGGGCATCAGCTAAAAAGTTATGTATAAATACAATTTATTACAGGGTGAGTTTAAGGAGGTATTTTTGAAAGTGCATACATTGGTTTGGAGGACACTTAGTCAATCTAAGTACCGAGCACCTGCTTACGTAAGGCAAAAGAGGCATCATGAACATGATGGCCTTTCTGAGAAATACTGGAGTTTGGCTAATGTGGGGTTTTAAATGCACAGATGATGAAGGGAGGGGAGGAGTGCAAGGAAAGTGAGTATTTTCAAGAAGCCAGGGAGATTAGTGTTGATTGTACAGTTAATATAATGGGTTGGATATCATTTAGGACATTTAAACTTACACATTAAAACTTTGCTCACTGAAGTTAATCCTCAACATTCAGCAGAGTTGTAATATGCTTTGTTCAAATCAGATTCTGTATTTCATTTCTAATTTAGGGGAAACTTAGAGCAGGTAATTTTCTGATGTGGAATGAAGATCCATTATGAATTTAACCAGTTAGAAATGTGACCTTTTGAAAGATCATTAATAAAACAGTAACTTTGGCTTATTTATATACCACCTGAGTGTTATATAGGAAACTTTGTTGGGTGCCTCTGGGTTTCAGTTATTATGTGATATGGTCTCTGTATTGATGAAGAGTTAGATTAATTATAGATAAATTACATTTTGAGTGTTTTATTTTAGTTTTGTTTATACAAGACTACTTTCGTTTTCTTTTAATGACAATGAGAAAAAATCATGTCAGATATTTTCAATCTTCTTTTATAGCTGGAACATGAAAATGCCCAGTTAAGAAATATAAATTTCTCTTTGTCTGAAGCCCTTCAAGCGCAGTCATTGACAAGCATGATCCTGGATGATGAAGGTGTTTTGGGCAGCATTGAGAATTCTTTTCGGAAGTTCCATGCTTTCTTGGATCTCCTTAAAGACGCTGGGTTAGTCCATTTCTCTTCCCGGCATTCTTCATGAGTATAATGGTAGTTTGCTGAGGAATTTGAGCAGGTTTCCTCACTTCCATAGCCATGTTTAGCTAAATTTAGTGTAATTTTAGGTAATACAGTTGAATTTTTTTCAATGAGGAATTAAATTTTTAAAGAAATGCAAATAGGAGAATTTACTTGGAGTGGGGAGCCCATTATAAGAGTAACCTGTAGATAGAGTAATTGGTAGGAATAGTTTTCATAAAGACAAAATTCAAGGTGATTTTAATTGAAAATATTCCAGAATACATAGAAAATTTCCTACCTTTTATTTATTTTGCTTCTTTATTAGTTTGAATTAAACTTATTTTAGTCCTAGACAAAAAAAAAGTTATTATTAAACTGCAGGAAAGATAGAGATCATTGGTTCTCAACAAGGAGAAATTTTGCTGAAAGAGGGAATTGGAGATTGATAATTGATGGAGTGGTGGTTTGTAAGTGAATGAGCTGGGCTTGGAAGGAAGAAACAAGCACATCTTTAGATACTGGAGGAAAGTTGGTAAAGAAGTGTGGGAATGTAGATGAGAGGCAGTGGGCTAGGTGCGTGGTAGGTGTGGAAGCTGCTAGTGAGGCAGTGTTTGAGATCTAAGCTGCGCTGATGTGATTACGCTAACCTTTGTCTTTTCCTCTTTTCCTCTTCTTGTCCAGACTTGGGCAGCTTGCCACAATGGCTGGTATAGATCAGTCAGATTTTCATTTACTAGGTTGTCCCCAGATGAATTCTACTGTCAGTAGTCCACCTAAAGAAGAAAAGAAGGCACATGAGGAAGAAGAACCAGAATTAAAGCAGACTGCCCTAGGACAAATGCAAAATATCCAAGTAAGTGATCAAAACAGAACTTAATGATTCTAAGAGGGATTAGCAAAAAGGGAACTACCAAGTCAGAGAGAAAATAATAATGATCAATCTCTATAACAGTTCACATGCTTGGGAGCTAGAAGCCTCTTTGGAATCCTTTCCAAATCTGAGATTATTAAATTTATGCCCATTTCATGATACTGTATTGTTGTAAATACGAAAACTGGAAGTTCTCTTGAAAATTTATGATTTAAAGCAAACTATTCTCAGTGAAGAAAGAAAGAAAATATTAGAGAAAATATTCCAAATTTGAAATTGTATAAATGTCTATTCTATTCATATTTTATCTAGGTTTCTATTTGTATGCAGTCAGCTTACAATGAAGGAACACTAATGAAGGTACAAGTACTGGTACAGATGATTTTTTAAGATAAGTAATCCAGGCATAGCTAATAGGCAATATATTATAGTGAGTCACCTGTTATGGAGGTTGGGGGGAAAACCTGTCAGCTTTTCCTCTAACCGTACTTGGAACCCCCATCTCCCACCTCAGCCAGTCTCAGACTGGTCTTGGGAACTGACAACTTGAGAACACAGTTTAGTCATAAACTGGATACTGCTTACATGTGCCTGGAGGGTAGAAAAGGAATACATTTCTTACAGAATAGGGTTTTATTGTTTTTAATGTGGGAAAGAAAATGGATAATAACTACTCCAAACACCAAAGTCTGAAACTGTAGTGGACATAGCCTTGGATTAGCTAAATAAGTTAAGAATCATGTGGCAAGGTATAATTAGAAAGCACTGGCTCTAAGATCTTCTGAATAATCAGTTGCCTGTCTTAATAAGAAGATCACAGAGTAACATTAAAGTTTTGGACTCTACGTTTTAATGGTTGACTTTGTTCGCTGAATTTGTCTTTTCTTTGGTTTTTCCCCTCCAGTTTCAGAAAATTACAGGTGACGCTAGAATTCCTTTGCCTCTCAACTCCTTGCATGCCCCAGTCTCTACTCAGGAGGCCCTAGAAACTTCCAAAGACAACCTGGGAGTCCCAGGCACGGAGCAGCGACAGGAGTCTTTTGATGATTTCATTGCGAGAGCATGTTCTCCTTCAGTGGAGGGGATTTCTGGAACTGGAAGTCAGAGAAAAGAAGCAGAGTTGCCGAGAAATAGTAGATCTTCTTCAGAGAAAGTGACCAAACAACATTCTGCCAAGACACAATCTGGAAAGGACCTGCTTTCCTGCTCTGACTCACCTGTAAAGCGGAAGAGCAAAGGAGTCGGGCAGAATAGCTCTTTGGTTAATGAACCAATTAAAAGTGAGTCTTCAAAAAAACACATTTCTGTTAAGAAAGAGAGTAGGATAGTGACTGTTTCATCTAAGACAACTAAAAGTAAATTCAGTCTACCAGAACACTCTCAAAGTGATACTCTTGGATCTGATTTTGAATTTCAAGAAAGCATCCGTACTCTATCACGCCTGACATAGGTCTAAATCTCTTAAAATTATGTTTCTGCCTTCAAATTTTAATAAATTACTTACGTTTTTATTATAGCATGTGGTATTTTAAAATACATGACTAGAAGCCATTAGAGAAAGATCTATGTATACTTTTCATTATAATGCAAGTTTTGGTGTATTTTTCCTTTTGATACTTTGCACCTTTCATTCAAGTGATTACTGAGGGCTTAATATGTACAGTACTTTTCTGAGTGCTGTTGCTTTCAGCAGTGAATAAAATAAACCTTTACCCTCACAGAACTAATACTCTGGCGGGAGGAAAAATAAACAACAAAGCAGGGTAAGGGGACTAGAAAGTGATGGGAATAATAAATGGAATAGTTTTATCACTTGGTTAAATGTCAAAATGTTATGAATCGTATGGCCAGAAGCCATTGACGCATTTTAATGCATATGTTTACCAAGGCACTTAATGGTGTTCATGGATTATAGCAACTTTATAAGGTAGCGAATTGTCACTGTGCCCATTTTACAGATGTGGAATCTGAGAAAACATGTGAGTTGCCCAAAATTGTAACAGCTATATATAAGTGATGAGCTGGAATTGGACTAAAACCTATGTTCTTCATTACTTTGTTATCCTGTTTCCTTGTTGAGAGAGGAAGGCACCAAGAGAAAAGCTAGTGAGCTCAAGAAGTGCAAGAGAGTGGGACTGTTAGAAAGCATGCCTGTCTTTCCCATGAGAGCAGAATTTTTAAGAGTACATAAGAGTATATGTACCTACATCTCTAATTAATTATGCCTCCCTGGTAATACAATCGTAGATAAGTCCTTAGTTCAATCACACTGAAAGCTGAGATCAGAGAGAAGCTGGAGTGTCAGATTTCTTCTGGAAGGTCTTCACTGATTGTTAGTAAGAGGGCTGCTAAATACTGTTTATTTCATGGATCATGGATTGAGTGTTTCAGGAGTAAAACAAGGAACGAGACGTAATGTTGGCAGCAGAGTGAGGGGGGAAGCCATGCCAGCGGGTTCCCTAAAGATGTGCGTAACACTCTGATGGGGATACTCAGGAATTTAGTCCACGTTTAGGGAAGAGGAGGGAAAACTGGGGGGCCAAGAAAAGTCATCTAAAGAGGGAATACCTAAGCTAGGTCTTAAAGGCCTTGTTAAAAGCTGGTGAGTAAGATGGTGAAGGGAAGGGACACTCAAGGCAGAGAGCACAGCATATGCAGTGGTGTAGAACCGCGAGTGCAAGTGGTGTGCTTGGGGCAACCACAGGTACTGGGGCTTAGACTGAGTGCAGTGTGGTGCTCAGCACGTGATGCTCCAGCAGGCAGCAAGGTGTCAGAGTGGGTCCTAACATCCATGTTGCATGGAGCTGGAGCTGATTCTTTTTACTCAGAAAACAGCTGAGAATGGAAATGGCACGTTCAGGTCTGCATTTTAGATCATTAAAGTCAGTGTGAAAGGTGACTTTGAAGAAGCCTTGAGGTAATTATGCCACACTGTTCTGAGAAGCAGTGTTTTTTTTTTATTTTCAAGGAGGACTTACACACCCCCACCGTCTCTCCTGTCCCTCCTGAAAGGCTAACATGGCAAATATAAGGGAGACCCCCACTGAAGTAAAGTTAGGCAGGTTTTCTTCCTGTACAACTTCTCAGGGCTGCTGTAGGCTAATTTTCATTGTGGACCTTCACGGCAGGCATGTGGTGTGCTGCCCTTCTCAAATATATTTGATTATAGAATCCTTTTGTATTTGAACTGTCTAACAACTGGTTCCACCAAACAGCAATTTGGTAACTTCTAGATTAGATGATAGCAAGAAGACCAGGGGTCTGAAGTAAGGTACAGGTGAAGGGAGGAAGTAGGTTCTAGTTTTATTTAGGAAATAATATAAAACATAGCTTGGTAGTGATAAGTAAAGAAATAGGAGGTAGAGGCTGCACCCCCGTTTATGTGACTAAGGTTGGGTGGTGGTATCATTGAGGTACGAAATGGGAGAAGAACTGCATTGAGGAGAGGAGTTTAGTTTTGGACATGTTGAATTTTCGGACACCTGGAGAATTCAGGAGATAACTGGTAGATAACTGGACATGCACACAAAGACATGGAAAGATAAAAATGTGAATGTCATCAGCATACATAAGAAGTAGTTAAAATCACAAAAAATGGATGACATTACAGAGAACTATGGGGACTGACAAAGTTTAATAAGCAAAGGAAGGATTCTGGGAAGAAGAGAGGTGCTATCCAGAAAGGAGGCAGTAGGTAATGGTGTCCTGCTGCAGAGAATGTAAGTGTCCATTGGATTTGGGGAGTTAGGTCCCTGCTGACTTTAGTGAAATTGGTTCAGTGACATGGTGGATGAGAAAGCCAGATTGCAGTAAATAGAGGGGGTAGGGCTGCCCCAGGGGGATAGTGAAAACAGTGGGATTAGGCTACTCTGAAGGAGTTAGGAAGAAAAGAGAAGACAATTAGGAAAAAAAATTTTTTTAGAATGAGAGGACTTCTGTTTTATAGGTTGAAAGGAAGGAACCAGCTAAAGGAGATCATGAAGATGCTGACGAATGAGACTCCTCTGTGCGGCAGGATCTGAGATGGAGGAGCACGAGGTGCACTGATGCTCTTCAGGCTGGGAGAAAGTGATCTAAACAGATGAGGCTGTAGATTGATTCCTTGGTAAATTTGAGGTGGTGGGCAGTGCAAAATGATAAGTAATTTAGGGAATTGAAATATGTATAAGAAAAAAATCTTGCACAATATATAAAATGATTTGTGCTCTTAGAGTTGGATGGATATTGGTATGTATGGAGGGAAATAACTAAGAAGAGATAGAAGTTAAATGAGTTTATACTGATAACGTCAGTTTTCTTTGACCAAAGATTTTTTTTCCTTTTTTTTTTTAAATTAAAGTACCATCAATTAAAATGTGTCAATTTCTGGTGTACAGCACAATGTCCCAGTCATGCATATACATACATATATTCATTTTTAATTTTTTTCATTAAAGGTTACTACAAGATATTGAACATAGTTCCCTGTGCTATACAGCAGAAACTTTTTTTTAAATCTATTTTTATATATAGTGAGTAACATTTGTAAAGTTCAAACTCAAATTTATCCCTTCTGACCCCCTTTCCCTGGTAACCTCAAGATTGTTTACTATGTCTGCAAGTCTATTTCTGTTTTGTAGGGGAGTTCATAGTGTCCTTTTTTTTTTAGGTTCCACATATGAGTGACATCATATGATATTTTTCTTTCTCTTTCTGGCTTACTTCAGTTAGAATGATGATCACTAGGTCCATCCATGTTGCTGTAAATGGCATTATTTTATTCTTTTTTATGGTTGAGTAGTATTCCATTGTATAAATATACCACAGCTTCTTTATGCAGTCATCTGTCTATGGACATTTAGGTTGCTTCCATGTCTTGACTATTTTATAGAGTGCTGCTATGAACATTGGGGTGCATGTATCTTTTTGAATTAGTGTTCCCTCCTGATACATACCCAGAAGTGGGATTGCTGGATCATATGGTAAGTCTATTTTTAGTTTTCCAAGGAATCTCCATACAGTTTTCATAATGGCTGCACCAAACTACATTCCCACCAGCATTGTAGGAGAGTTCCCTTTTCTCCACACCCTTTCTAGCATTTATCAGTTGTGGACTTTTGAATAATGGCCATTCTGACTGGTGTGAGGTGATACTTCATTGTAATTTTGATTTGCATTTCTTTGATAATTAGTGATAATGAGCATTTTTTCATATGCCTATTGGCCATTTGTGTGTCTTCATTGGAGAATTGCTTGTTTAGGTCTTCTGCCCATTTTTGGATTGGGTTGTTTGTTTTTTGTTATTAAGTTGTATGAGCTGTTTATATATTCTGGAAATTAAGCCTTTGTCAGTTATATCATTTGCAAATATTTTCTCCCATTCTGTAGGTTGTTGTTTTGTTTTGCTTATGGTTTCTTTTGCTGTACAAAAGCTTGTAAGTTTAATTAGGTCCCATTTGTTTATTTTTTTCTCTTATTTCTGTTGCCTTGGTAAGCTGCCCTAGGAGAACATTGCTAAGATTTATGTCAGAGAATGTTTTGCGTATGTTTTCTTCTAGGAGATTTATCATGTCTTGTCTTATATTACATCTTTGATCCATTTTGAGTTTATTTTTGTGTATGGTGTGAGAGAGTGTTCTAACTTCATTGATTTACATGCTGCTATCCAGTTTTCGCAACACCACTTGCTGAAGAGACTGTCTTTTCTCCGTTGTATATTCTTGCCTCCTTTCTTGAAGATTAACTGACCATAGGTCTGTGGGTTTATTTCTGGGCTCTCTCTTCTGTTCCATTGGTCCATATGTCTGTTTTTATGCTAATACTACACTGTTTTGATTACTGTAGGTCTGTAGTGTCTGAAGTCTGGGAGGGTTATTTGACCACAGATTTTTAAAGATACATATATAGACATACGTAAGTATAGTTTTAAAATTCTTTCACATTTTACATGTTTTATTAATCATTTGAAATGATTCCATTAAAAATTATAATTACGGATTCTTTTCTGCTTGAATATGTACAATTTTAGTACTTTGTTAAACTTTCAATACTAAACCTAAAGCAGTATCACTTAATTAAAATTAAGTATTTTCATTTGGGTTAGAGGTTACAAGTTTGTACCTTTACTGAGAAATTACTGTGTACCTTTGCTAAGTGTTTACCAGAGCATATGCAATCCATGCAAATAGGAGTTTGGGGGTTTTAACAGCGTCAGATGTGATACTGTTGCAAAGAGCTTGTTATCCTGCCCTAAATCCACCACAATTACTTTTGGTCAAAAATTACTATTGTGTGCCTATCCAGCACCATGTCCAGGAATCAGTCTAATTTCAAATGGATATTTACAGAATAATCCATAACCTCAAAATGGTAGCACTTGATTTTTAGAAGATCAGCAAGAAAGGACATGATTAATTTTTTAGAAGCTCCTGATAATAAACTACATGCTAGAACTTACAGTTTAACATGGATGACTGAACGCATTCTTCTGCTCTTCCAGAATGCTACTGAAATGACTGGAGAAATATCAAAATAAAAGTAAATGAATAGCAGAGTTTGAAAACCAGAACATTAAAAATGCAGAGTTTCTAGAGATAAAAAGCAGGTTAAAGAAAAATCAATTAAAGAGTGGAACAGCTAAGCCATTTCACTTAACTCTTTGAAGTACCTAATTATGGAGTTTGACACCAAGCTCAGCTAGGAAAGTAGCTCTCTGAAGTGGGAGTTCTGATACAAGGAACACTGAGATTGGAGAATAGGGGGATTGTCCAGAATGACTACAGGTAGGAACTGAAAGTAAGCTGCCACACTCCCTGGCTATGGTGTGGCCTGCCACTCCCTGTATAATCACCAGAGGTGCCTGTAATCAGAATTTGTGTTCACTGAAAGTGAACTAGAATTTTCATTTGGCTGAGGAAAAGCACTTCAACTTTAGTTCTTAGGCCCTTGTCTATAAAAATGCCAAGAATCATCAAAGTTGAAGAAAACCACTAACTTAAAGGAGACACCAAAGTAAAACAAATTAACCTGCTCAAGAAAGTAGTTACTAAAAGAAACAAGAAATTTAAAAATCAATACAGTTAAGATCCTCAGAGATTCATGAAGATATTGCAGCCATCAAGAATAGGATGGTAGGAAAAAGAAATATTTAGTTTCTGGAAATTAAAGATATGATTGTGAAAATAAAACACTCAGAAAATGGACTATATAGCAGAATAGATTGAGCTGAAGCTTGAATTCATGAAATGGAAGGCTCAATCCCTTAATATACACTGCAAAGGGATGAGAGATAGAAGTTATGAAAGAGAAGTGAGACTCTCAGAACACAGTAATTGGCATACAGTAAGTGCACAAATATTTGTTGAATTATACAATGTGATATCGGTATGACTAGAAGAAATCTTGCTCTAGGAATTACTAAGCAAACTGAACAATGAATCCATGAAAGATTTTAATAATCACCAGGAATGCTTGTAATTAGAAAAAATGTAAGTAGAAAAAATACAAGTAAATATTATGTGTATGTAACTAAATTTCATGGCTTTACCATGAATGGAGGTAGGGTAGGATATAGAAAGTGAACAGATGTTTAGGATCTTGTCTTTTTCAAGGCAAGGATATAATGTTTGCCACTACATGTTGTTAGAAAAATATATTGAAAGTTAAATGTATGACAGAACTATTATGCTGTACACCAGAAATTGACACAACATTGTAAACTGACTATTCTTCAATCAAAACAAAACAAAACAAAAAACAAACAAAAAATATTATGTACTTTATGATTCCATTTGTATAATCTTGAAAAGGCAAAGCTATAATGATCACGAATGAATCAGTGGTTGCTAGGTGTTGATGTGGGAGGATTTGATTACAAAGAGGCTGTGCAAGGGAGTTTTTTTCAGTGATGAACTGTTCTGTATTCTGGTTGTGATGGTGGTAACATGAATCCACACATAAGTTAAAATTAATGGACCTGTACCCTTCCCCCCACAAAAAAACCCACATCATTTTTACCGTATAATTAATAATTTTAAAACAAAAAAATTCAGGTCCATCTCCCTCCCATCAAGAGGTCAGGAGAGGGAAGACATCGTCTCATATAAACATTTGTATCCATCATGAATTCCAAACATTCTTTAGGAAAATTTATAAGCTTTTTAAAAAATGATTCATATAATGGTTAAAAAGCATACAGAATGCAGATCTTGTTCTCCTTGCATAAAACAACCAATAACAAAAGGCCTGTCCACCACTTGGAAACTTTTTAATTATCCTGTAAATAACTCACTAATAGGGGAATTCAAAACAAATTACAGGCTATTTAGAATTAATAAAAACTACTTCTCAGAGCCTACAAGATTCTGCCAAATGAGGTGTTAGAGGAAATTTTGTAGATTTTATTTTTCAGGAAGGAAGTAAGAAAACTGAAAATAAAGGAAATAAACATTTAACTTTAGAAGCTAGAAAAAAGATAAACCAAAAGAAAGTAATAGTGAGGAATTGTAAAACTTAACAGCAGAAATAAACAAAACAGAAGGCAAACAAATTTTGATCAATAAAGCTAAAAGTTTTTTAAAATAACCAATAAAAGGCAAACCTTTGAAAAATATGATAAAGAAAAATAGCAAGAAGTAATTAACAAAAATAAATGACTAGCATTAGAAATAGTTTTTAGAAAGATACCTACAAACAGAGACTTTTTAGTTACAAGTGAGTACTGTTTATAACTGATTCCTGAATAATGGTTGTATAACTTCATTCCAATAATTCTGAAAGACTAAATGAAATATGATAAGTTTTTTAAAATACATAGATTCTAAATATTGACAAGAGATAGGAAATGTAAATAGACCAGACATCTTAGAAGAAATTGAAAGAGTAGTATGAAATTTCTTTTTAAAAGGTAAACACTATTAGACAAATCTTCAAGGAACACATTTATTCATAAACTATTCTGGAGGATAGGAAAAAAAAGATGTAAAGCTTCCTAATTCATTCCATGTGGTTAGCATAATCCTGCTACCAAAACTGCACAAATAAAACAAGGAAAAGTGTAGACCAATCTCAACAAAAGTGCAAAATCACTGTAGCTCACTAAATTAAAGGATTAAGGAACAACATATCTTCAATGCTAACAAAGCATTTGATAAACAAACAACATCCTTTGGTGGTCAACAATCTAGAAATAGAAGGAAACTTTGCTAGCTTCTTGTAGCTTGAGTAAATGGATCTATCAAATCTACAGCAAAATAAAAAGATTTGGTGAAAACATTGAAGTATTCTTTCTAACTCAGAAGACAAAAGAAGTACTAAAAAGTATACAGGATGGAAAATGAGACAACTATCATTATAAATAAGGTTTTTTGGACAGAAAAGTAACTCGTAATTATCTACTGGCATGCTACTGAAACTAATGAGAAAGCTTATTAAGGAGGGAGGGCACAACACCAACATACCAATATCAGAAGCTTTTGTACACACCAGCTATAACCAAATAGGAAATGTATAGGGGAAAAGACTGCATTCATCTAGAAATAAGGTTGATAGAGAATTGTAAGGCCTATATGAACTTTAAAAATCTCTACTGAAGGGTGCAAAAGCAAACCCCCCAAATGGAGGGGCATGCCACATTTCTGTATAAGAAGGCCCAACATAATCAGTGTCAGTTCTATCAAATTAACATAAATTCAAAGCAATTTCATAAAACCATAGCAAGGTTTTTAAATGGCTATAACGATCTAATTGTAAAGTTCATCTGGAAGACAATGCACAGAACAATTTTGCTATCCAAGCAATCCATGGAGCCAGGGTAAATGAAATAGTGTACCATGGGCACAGGAATAATCAAATAGGTTAAAGGCCCAGAAGAGAGAATCCCGAAACGGAGCAGTGTATAAATATATGGGAATTAATATTTGAAAATGGCATTACAAATAAGTAGTAGAGTTGAACTATTCAGTAAATATTGACATTATTGATGGCTTGGAAAATATTTTCTTCTTTCATACCATGGACAGGAAATAAAATCCAGATGAATTAAATATGGAAATATAAAAAGAACTAGAAGGAAATATTGTGAAAAAAAATCTTTATTAAATGTGGGGTGAGGAAGGTCTTAAGCAAGATGAAAGCCCAATAGCCATGAAAGAAAAAAAAACTGATAGAGTTAAATACATTTAAAAAACTTATGCACACAAATTAAATATCATAAGTAAGAGACAAAAGATTAGGAGAAAATGTAAAATATAGCAAAAAGTTAGCGATCCTTAACATTAAAGCACCTACAAACCAAACAAAAAATGGACAAAGGATATAAAAATATTTTTATAAAGAAGAAATATAAACAAACATGTATAAGCTTTCCACTTCATAAGCAATCAAAAATTAAGATGAAATGCCATTTTCCTATCCTTTGAAATGGCAAACATTAAAAGATTGGTAATAGCTAGTGCTGGAGATAATGTGGGTAAATCAGCACTCTGTTGTTGTTGTTGGAGAAAGTCTAAGTCCATATAGTTTTTCAGGTGGACAATTTGGCGGTGTTCATCAGTATTTAAAACATGTCCAGCCTTCGATTTAACGTTCTGACTATAGGCATCCAGCCTGAAGAAATAGTCATCCAAGTGTCCTAGGAATCAGCTATAAGACTGTGTATTGAAGCGTTTTTGAAATAATAAAAAATTAGAAACAAGGTAATTGTGCATAAATGAGGAAATTGTTGACTTAGTACATAACCAATTCCTACCATGCAATACTCTGCAACAGTCAAAAGTGTGGACATGAAGATGTTTCTAAGACATACTGATATGAAAAACAAGTTGCACAATAACACTTATCACACACTCCTGTCTACATTTTTATGGTTAAAAACCTGTTTACATATATATAGCATATAAGTGTGTCCACGCACCTAGAAAATAGTCTGCAATAACGCATATCAAGCTGTTGATGGTTTCCTTTGCCCGAGGCACTAGGATTAGGAGAGGAGGAATGAATGGAGGCTTTGAGTAATATACTCCATTTACTTCTAGGTTTTTTGATTTTTTTTAATAAGTTTTTATGGATGACAAGAAATTTTCTTTTTCCACAGAAAACCTGGAAAATGCAAGTATATAATCTGTTATACTGTATGTCCTGGGTCCATTTATTTATTCAGAATGTGTCTGTCCTAGTATCTTTGTGGAAAAGGAGCTTTACTGTGTAAACTCCTCTCTGAGCTTTGGACTCCTGAGGTGTTTCCACATAGTAGTGTGTTCAAACTTTTTTTTTCAAAGCCACAACCCACAATAAAAATTCTATTTTATGCAAAGTGAAAGGTAATTGTCCTGCCCACACCTACCTGTGCACACACATAATGAATGGAAAATTTCATCAGGCGGCTCTTACTGTACTTCTCATGACTCACTCTGACGTCTTCTGTTCTGTTTCATTCCTTTAAAGAAAATTGTGTTTGCAACCCACTAAGTAGGTTTCACAGTCCACTAACGGGTTATGTCCTAAGGTTTGAAAACACTGGCTAGCATGCCTCCAACATTTGCTCTATCTTTGACAAAACTGCTGCACAGAGAACCCAAGTCTTTCCCACATTTGCTTTCTAATTTTACAGCTGAAAGTCATTCTCCACTTGTGCATTATTACTTCCAAAGCCCAGCTTTCTTGAGCTATTTAACTCTCAATAGTCTTATGGTAATTCTTAGATTCCCCTTTTAAAAAACTCTTTTGTTACATTGGAAGCCTGAGTTTTTGAGTTGACACATCTACAGGAGAAGCCTAAAATATAATTTGGTCAAACAGTTAAAAAAACAAGAGCTCAAGTACCCTGTGACTTCAGACAACCGCTTGGTATGGGTGGCTGCCCACAGGGCACATCACGTCCTACAGGGTTGGAGGGGCTCAACCTAACGCCCATGTTCTCTTAGTACAGTTAGTGAACTTTAAAAGTGTGAATTAAAACAACCACCACCACCACCACCAAGCAGTTTGGAGGTAGGTAAGGCCACCTCCTATAGACCAAATAATCATTAACTTTATTCCTAAGGGACCAGTGAAGATTAATTGTGTTATTTAAGGTCTTAGTAATCCTCAAAGTCCTTGAAATGTGGAGGAAGTTTTCCTCTCTCTTAAAAAAACTGAAAGACATAAAACAAAACTTTACAAAATCTTAAAACTAGATCACCCCAAAGTCAGCATCTTAAATGGTAACATTTGACTAGGGTTTGAAAACACTAAAATCAGGTGGAGAGATAGGAGAGATGTTGTTTAAGGGCATAAACTTGAAACCAGTAGCATTAAGCCCTACAGATTGAATGCGCAGTATAGTGAATACAGACAACAACATTGTAGTATAATCCTCGAATTTACTGAGACTAGATCTTAACTATTGCAACCACTAAAAAGAAATGATAATTATGTGATGTGATAGAGGTGCTAATTATTGCTATAGTGGCAATCATAATATATAAATGTATCAGACCAACATGTTGTGCACCTTAAATTTATGAAATGTTATATGTCCAATATATTTCAATTTAAAAAAAAAAACGAAACACCAAAATCAGTTTGCTAAATGGTCAGCTCTAATTTGTTTATATACTAAAGTCAAATGTCACCCAAATCTTTCCTAAGAATCAAGGGCCTTATTGTATACCAGATAGGAGACACTGTCATACGTTACTCCAGACTCGTAAACTTGTACGGGGTCAAAGGTGTCATTTTTATCCCACATGTCAGTCATACCCTGGTAGCAAGCTGCTGCTTACAGTCAAGTCAACTGCAGGCTGTTTTTGTGATGAGCAGCTAGGACAGTAACTGTGAGGCTACGAGACGTGTTTTTCTTGGTTTCCTGTTCTTTATGGACATGTAAGCTTGTATCATTTTCTACAGTTGCTCTCTTCCTCAGTTTAGTTAATAAAATAACTAAGTTTAAATTAGCTAATGCCTCAAAAAGTTTTGGTATAGTTTTCCATTTTTTTAATTGAAGTATAGTTGCTTTACAATGTTGTGTTGATTTCTAGTGTACAGCATAGTGATTCAGTTATATGTACATATATATTCCTTTTCATGTTCTTTTTCATTGTAGGCTATTACATGATACTCAGTATAGTTCCCTGTGCTGTACAGTAGGGCCTGTTGCTTATCTGTTTTATATATAATAGTATCTGCATATTCTGAACTCCCAATTTATCTTTCCACTCCTTCTTTTCCCCCTCCAGTAACCGTAAGTTTGTTTTCTGTCTGTGAGTCTGTTTCCATTTTGTAAACCATTCATTTTTAAAATTAAAAATAAGAATTTTTTAGTTAAATAATTATTTCAGAGACAATTAATCTTAAATAGAGCAAAGTCCATTGTCTATAAGGCTTAGGTTTTAGTACAATTGACAAGATAAAATTTGGTGTTTTCTCTCACTGACTGGAATAGATTTACCCTGCGTCGTTTACTGGGGAGGTTAACATTTTAGACCTTTAATTTAGGTTAAAATAAAGCTTCAGGTCTAAGACCCTCAGTTGTCTGTAATTTTGGCATGCTTGCATGTATTTCCTTTCTCAAAGAGGACAAGGATTGAACTTTCCACTATCCAGAGGTAACTCTTCTCCACAATTTACAGAGAGATTGTAATCACTTAGGCTCTCTCCATGTCTCGTCAACTTGAAACCCGTAATTCTTCTCCATTATGAAAAGATGCCTCTTAACTAACTACTTCTCCATCTTCCCCATTCTCCCTTGAAGGAGAGTCAGATGCCTTGGGTCTTGGGTTAGAGAGCCGTGGCCTTGCAGGTCGCTGGCCTTCCACATCTATGACATCGTATGAAGGCAGCTCTTCCCGTCACAGGCCTTGCCAGTGACATTAGCACGCAGGCTTCCCTTCAGGAGACACTCTTGGAGAAACAAAAAAACAGCTTCCTTTCTTCAGGGACTGCCGTGTCCCGTGTGGAAGAGGCTCTAGCTGGGAAAGTCTTACTTCCAAACAGGCAGAGATGCCTCCTTGAGGTGGGCTTCCTCTTGATAATTTTGAGGAGAAGCAGCTTCTGAGGAGATCTCCCACCGTGGCACACAGGCCTGGGCCAGCCTTAGACTCTGCCAGATGAGGAGAGGGCCCACGGGGGCAGGACTGACCCCATGACAGTGGATTTCTCCCAGTTGAGTTTAAGTTCACAAGTCATGGACGCCAGACAGCTGGCCAAGGGACTGATATCCTGGAGAGCCTGAAGCCAAGACTCCCATGCAGTGGAGGCAGCTGTGAAGGAGCCAGACTCTACCACCATCGCTGAATGAGACCCTTCTGACTGACCCTGAACCGAAAAGAAATTGGGCAGGAAATAATTGTGGACTTTAAATTTCTATAGAGCTCAAACTTCAAGGGAAAGGATATTTATCTTTTTGGACTTTAATTCCTCCCTGAGAATTTAATAATGTGAGGCATTTCATATAGTTCAAATCAGGGCCTTTTTGATATTGCTGGCATTTATCATTTGGAGTCATTTCACGCCGTCATTTGAGTTCCTCGCATAATCTCCAGTGAGCTCTGTTGAATGTCCTACCTGGGAGAAAGTGAAATGGAAGACAGATTGGGGAGTGAATTTTTGGGCTAGGGCACTGGGATAGCCTCCAGCAAGTTTAACCTATTTTCCTGTGCATTCCCATTTCAGAGCCTTTGGGTGCTGGGGCTGCCTTCAGGAGGATTCACAAAGGATTCGTGATGACGTCAGGGAGCAGCCTCTCAAGAGGCGAGCAGCCCTGCTCAGGTGCACTCAGCGTCCTTTCCCAGGAAGAACAGCTGCATTTGTGCAGTGCTGAGTCCTGTGTGTTAAAAAACTCAAATGTTAGAACAACTGAGGAGGTGGGGGAGGACTTTTCCTCCTTCTTTCATGTGTCAGCTTAAGTCCACAAAGATGCATGTCTTTCTCAGATGTTTTGGGAACTAAGCTTCCATTTTTCCTTTCAGACTCTCTCCTTCCTTCCAGGAAGAAGGAGTGGTTTATTCTGGCTGGTGGGGTTGGCAAAGGGGTCATTACACAAGCACAGCCCCCTCCCCCTGGTCCTCTCGTGGATCCTGTCTGTCCACAGGTGACATGCAGTCTTTTTCTATAGTAAATCCACCGGGGCCTTCTGTGCCTCTGCTGCAAGGTGGGGCTGAGCGGGCCTGCCATTGTTGGATGAGTAACTTCCATTTGGTGGGGGAAGAGGGATGGGAAGACTAGCCTGGACTTGGCTTCCAGTCATAGTCTCTAGTCTCCTTGAAAAGTACTGATGCCTGCTGTTTTGATCCCTATTGCAGTCTAGATGGCTTCTGTGAGTAGATTTTAGTTGGCTTCCAAACTTTGGAGGGGAAAGGGGTAGGATTGATTAGTGCCCAAAAAACTCTAAAAACTCAACACAGGCTGTCTTCCTTCACATGTCAAGAAACATGACAACTCTAGCGTTCGACCTCCATAACTTTGGTCACAGGAGAGACTGATTTCTTTTCTCAGTTCCAGTTAGAAATCCTGGGGAAACCAAATCACACCCATTGGATGTCTACCATAAAACAAAAAAGCAAAACGAAAGTAACAATCATTGACAAGGATGCGAAGAAATTGGAATCTTTGTGCATCATGGGTAGAAATGTAAAATGGGGAGGCGCTATGGAAAACTGTATGGCGATTCCTCAAAAAAAATTAAAAATAGAATTACCATATGATCCAGCAATTCCACTTCTGGATATATACCGAAAAGAATTGAAAGCAGGGTTTCAAAGAGGTATTTGTGCACCCATATTCATAGCAACATTATTCACAATAGCCAAAAGGTAGTAGCAATCTGTGTCTGTTTCCTGATAAATGGATAAACAAAATGTGGTCTATACATACAATGGAATATTCTTCAGCCCTAAAAAGGAAGTTCTGACAGATGCTACAACATGCATGAACCTTAAGGACACTCTGCTAAGTGAAATGTCCAGCCACAGAAGACAAATGCTGTATTATTGCCCTTATATGAAGCACTTCTATATCCATAGAGACAGAAAGTGGAAAGCTGGCTGCCAGGGGCTGGGGGGAAGGAGGACTGGGCAGTTGTTTAATGGGTATAGAATTTCAGTTCTGCAGGATGAAGAGAGCTCTGGAGATTGGTTGCACAGCAACGTGAATGTACTTAACACTACTGAATTGTACACTTAAAAATGGTTAAGATGGTACATTTTTTGTACTATGCATTTCATTGCAATTTTTTTAAATCCTGGAAAAGATTTTTGATGAACGTCCCATGGATCAGGGGAGACTCTTAAAGCAATCAATTGTGGCTAAGGGCAGAGTGAGCTCAGAACAGCTGAGCCTGCTCTCATACAGAGGGAGGAGTCCCGGGTGTCTGCTACTGCTGGCCTTCCTATAATTTGCAACTAATGAGGTATTGGAAAGCTCTGGAATCCTGTGACTGAAAAATATTTGTGGCAAAGAAATTCATTAATGGAACTGCAGAATCTTTGAGATTTTTGCCGAAGAAATAATTCTGTAGTTTTTTTAACCAGTCTAAAGGAAAGACTGAAATATTTCTTCTTACTGAGAAGAATAAAGAAGAATAAAACTAGTAAATCTCAGAAGTTCAATCTGAAATGACAGGACAAGGAGTGCAGGAAAGACAGATTTTTTTCTGAAGCTCTGGGATAGAGAATGTGTTCTTGCCTATGATCAATATTTCCCAATGATGCATGGTCTTCTGAGTTCAGCCATTTAAGTTCATGTGCAATTTGTAGCAGTAAGGACTTAGTGATTTTAAAATTAAAATGTCTTTCTTTTGTAATATCACTTAATACTTTGGTTCAGAATAAAATGTTCAGGGTTGATTTTCTGTTGAAACTTGGATTTCTGCTGGGCTAATATCTCACTCTAAGGAGTCTGTCTGCACCATGATGAGCCAGAATGTCTGGAGGACTGGGCATGTCAGCAAAACATCTCAGGATTCTGATCACTGACACAGTTGAGGTGAGGTCACCAGGCCCAGCTGTGCACAGAAGAGGGAAGGGGAGGGGTAAATGCCGTGTTTGCCACCCCCCAGTCCCCTGCCTTTCTTCTAACAAGAGCATCCCCTTTTTGGTTGAACTCATCCCACCCCACTTCAGTATCATGGTTCAATGGGTGCTGCCAATCCTATTGCTCTACACCCTTGAGTGCAAGAGTGGCCTTGTGACCCAGGGGCCCTGGAGAGCTTCCAAGATGATTTTCAAAGCAGAAACAAGGGAAGAGAATCCCTCTTTCTCTCATGGCAAAGATGGAACGGCCTCCTGCCATGGTAATAGGCCTGAGGAGGAAGGCAGTTTGAAACAATGAAATGATGTGAAAAGAGAAGCAAAGGCAGGAGAGAAAGATACAAATGTACACGTCCCAGCTCGTGGGTTTCTTGTCTGGGTTGCCCCTGAAGCAAAGCCTTACCCTTGCCCACCTGACCTGAGGTTTGGTTCCAGGTTCAGCAAATGGATTCGTTTCCCCTCTGAAGGTTGGAGTGGGATTTCTGTCAGTTGCAATTAAAAGAGTCCAGGCGTGCAGCTAAATAAATTGAGCACAGGCCACCCAGCGGTCTTCTGAAGATGGACTAGTGACTGGATTTGGCTCCTGCCTTCCCCTCATTAGGAAACAAGGAGTAACAGGAAATGATCTGGACAAGGAGCAAAGGAGGGCAATCTGGTTTCTGCCTCCACCGTTAACGTGCTGTGTGCTCTCAGATGAGTTACTTCCTAGTCCTCTGCAAGATGAGGGGCTGGGCACTACTGTCTGAAGGTCCCTTTCAGCCCTTATGTTTTTTCAAATACCTAACTCTCAATGTGATTTACATTTTTGAGTCTTCTATTGATTTTGACCCCACCTCTGCCTTCAGTTCTTTGCTGGAGTCGTGCTCCCTTATTTAACAGGGGTTAAGCTTTGGTTTTCCTGAGTCGGCTAGAGGAATTAAGACAGAGAAACATGGCAACTCTATATCTCCCCAAGTTAAACTGAACACTCATTGATTTAATAAAGTATAGATATCTGTTTATTGGCAGTATAAGGCGTAAAAAAGGCAAAAGAAAGAAGAATTTCAAATTATTCTTGGTATATTCTTACCCCAAGGATGGAGGCAGTCACTGGCTCATGTTTTGCCCCAGGGTAGAAACGGCCAAAGATGGAAGGAAAGTGTAGTCAGGAGTTGAGTTCTGCTGTTTGAAGAGTGGTTTGAGTTGCTATTATGGAAGACTCTTGGGAAAATTCTCTCTGTAGTTCTGAGTTCCCTCAACATAACCGTGTAGGATGCTTTTAACAGACTGGGAACTTTTAATGGAACTGGGACTGTTGTTCTTAAGCAAAAACACTCTAAGGATTCTGAGTTCCTTTCAGGAAATATCTTGTCTGTGTTCTGAGGAAGAGTACTGTGGTGTCTTTTGAAAGGGCTAAGTCCCTCTGGAAAAATATGTTTGCTTGTTCCTTTGAAATGGGGGGGGGGGGGGTGCGCGCGCACGCGCACACCCAAAAGAAGTTAAGGAAGATTGTGATTGGTTGACACACTGAATTTTTTGTTTTTATGTTGGGGGAAATGATGGGTCAGAGGATTCCTCGGAACACTTATGCTTTCAGAGGCGTAGCTGAACTTCTCAGCACCCCTGGTTGGCTGCCTGCTAAGGAGTGAACTTCATCAGCTCTGGACCCTGGGACGGTCTGGACGGCTGGAAAGTCTCACTCTCAGACAGACGATGAGCTCTGCACTTGCACTGACATTATGTGTAATAGAGAGTTAACAAGCAGCAGCCCATTCTCCAGTTTCTGTCCTTGGTAGGCTGTGATTTCTGTTCCCTGCTGATAAAAAGAATCGAATGGTGGAGCTGTGCCAAGAAGAGAGGCCTCCCCAGTTTTGATTGGCCCCCAAAAGAGTTGAGTCTCCCAGTGTCTTTGAACAAGCAGAGCACGAACCTGAGTGGTTTGGGCTCTTAGATGGGCCCACCTGCCCCCACCTTCTGCTATTATCTGTCGCACTAAAATTATCACCTCAAAAATATAACATCAGACCATCCCACTGGTTCATTTCTTCGGAAGGCCCAGAAGGAGGAGCAGGCTGAACAGTTATTGGCTCCATTAGTTTATCCTGCTTAGTTGTGCCAGAAAAAGAAGTGTGTGTGTCTGTGTGTGTGCATACACACACACGTGCATCTGGCCCTTTTATTTCTGGTTTCTTTACATTCTCAAAGTTTGCTTAGTATCTGTTGTAAAAGTAAAAAGCATGTGGTGCCACGTGGTGCCACATGGTGCCACATGGTGCATGCAGTGTGCTGCCTTCTGTGTAAAAGAGAGGGAGGAAATAAGTATATATTGGTATTTGCTTATATTTGCTAAAGAAACTCTGGAAAGATGCAAAAGCAATGATAAAAGGGGCTAGGAAGAGAGATAGGGTGGGCCCTAGGCAAGTGGAGGAGGAGAACGCTTTCCGTGTGCACCTTTTGTATGTTTCATTTTGGAATCATGTGACTATATTATCAATTCAAAAGAAGGTACCTAAACTAAAGTTGTCTTGAAGGTTGGACATTCTCTGTCTACGCTGAGTTTCTGCAATGCTTGTCTATTTTAAAGCCATCATGTGTTACATTTGCCTCAGGAAAACTAAAAAAAGGGAGAAAAACGTTTTGGAACAACAAATGCCATCAACATTTTTCCCATGTAAGGAGATCTGGGAAAACAAAGGCAAAGTCCCAAATGTGTCTCCAGGGACCAAAAGCAGGCTGTAAACACACCAAGTTCAAAAAAAGAAAGAAGAGAATCTCCCAGCTGCTGGGCCTTCTGTATAAACACGTCTCAAAATTTATATTGCAAACAAAAATTTATAATGCAAACCAGTCAGAAAGCTTCTCCCCTAAGCCATCGTCCGAAGGATGGTTAAAACATCCCCATGACACCGAGCAGTTGCAGAAAGACTGCAGACCAGCATAATGGCAACTTGGAGAATAAACAGATGAAAGGAGGTAAGAAGTAGCTTGGGAGTGAAAAGGGACCATAGATCTACAGAGAAGAATGGAAAAGCTTAAGCAAGACTGCTTGAGGTACCATGGATCAACCCTGGGGCTGGCTGACTGAGGAGCAGCACCAGTAGAAAGTCACAGGAACACGGGCTGCCACCCTTTCCTGCTGTTCCAAGAGGATGCAGCGTTTTCCTGAGGGAGTGGCAGCATCCCGAGGCAGTGGACAAGGCAGCGCTTGCCCATGCTTGTGTGGCTGCCTCCTCTGCTCACATCCTTTGCTTTCTAGATCTTGTCTGTTGCTCAGGTTCAGCTTGTATTTCCCCGAGCTTGCTCTCTTCTGGGAGAATGCAGATGACCGTAATGACAGCCTTAAATTGTTTCAAAAAGCAGGG